>NC_062261.1:27385167-27685167 GCF_916048215.2 Malus sylvestris
TATCAAGGGCAAAGATTATTGTTTTAAGCCGTCTCATATAAATGTTATATGCTTAAACGATAAGTCCAAGGAATATATAATTAGGAGGATGTAATTTAAACAAGTTAGATTTATGAGACCATTCTCTTTCGTATACATATCCTAAACGTTCCTGACCATAGGATTACCAATTGGGCATTGACAGTCCGTTAAGATCAGTACGTGCTGTGTCTTCTCTCATGGAGAGTGACTGGTCTCGAGTCATTGGTGTGACTGACACCAAGACAAGTACGTAGGTGCTCAATAAGGAATGAGTTCACTGAACACGATCAACGAAGAGTTCTCATACTCATGTCACATGAGAACTCATGGTTGGGATAATGCAAAGTAGTCCTTTGACCTGAGGCATCATAGTTGTCTTGTGGTTAGGTCCTTGATCTTTGATTATGTCAAAGTCTCTCCATTCGCGGGTGTCCACGGCATAGTTGGGGTTAAGCCACTTAGCCATGGAGGCAAGTGAATGCGCAACAAGGGATCTCTAACCTTCAAACCGTTTGAGGGAGAATACTCTATGATATGATTAAGAATCTCTGGCCAGAGTATGAATGAGATTTAGGAAGTCGTTCCAAATCACATTCAAGATAATCATATAAGTAATTGAATCACATTGGATGGTAGACATGAATAAACTATCAAACCAAACAATGTGGTCAAGAGTATTGTATTAGAGAAAGACCGTATTGCATTGTAATCCTAAACTGAATAGGTTCTCCACCTCTTCTGATTAGCTTGGGTAACCATGGCATACTGCTAGGTGTCACTCATGGTTTATGGAAGCCCTAAACGTGTATAATCACTAAAGGGAGAATTGAAAGTAAGTTTCAATTCATAATCGATTTGAAAGAGTTCTAATCGCCCACTGCCTCGCTAAAAGGAACCTAATGGATCGTACACCGTGTAAGGTAGAGATTGAAGAAACAAAGGAGATGAGTAAGAATAATTAAATGGTTTGATTATTTATTTATGGCAAGGATTAATTAATATGTTAATTAATCAAACGAATAAAGTTCGTTAAAAGACCACGGGTTAGTTTTGGGCCTCAAGGCCCAATGGGCTTCGAACGTCAAGCCCATTAACTTAAGTTGTATGACAACTTAATTCACGAAGGCCCAAAAAGCCCAATAGAACCCTATGGCCGACCATTTAGAGGAAGGGTAGTGAACTTGCTTTAATTACAAGTTTGCCACTCCAATGAATAAAGGTATAAATATGACTTTAGAGCCAAAATTCATTTAGGGTTTTCTTTTGGGGAAAGGATGAGAACACAAGCTCTCTTTTCTCTCTAAAGAGGCCGGCCACCCTTGGAGGGATTAGCTAGTAATCTTTCTCCTCCAAGGTCACTCATCTCTTCTTCACATCTTACCTTGGTGTGGAGACTTAGAGGTTCTCAATTTTGGGAACTTGGAGAAACCTATTCTTCCATCTAAATCCATGGATCTAAGAAGCAAGGAATGAAGGCCCTCTCCTTGGGTGATTAGGCTTTGCTTATGCAAAGAGGAATCTACAAAGGTATAAATTTCTCAACTCACTTTGATTTGAGTTGAGTCTTGGTTCACTAATCTACTAAGCTTTGAATTTCATGGTTAATGTTTTGTTTTTCAGTGCATACAAGCATGATTCCGCCTTTAATTTGTTAATTGCATGTTATAGATGTTGCTCAAATGAACATGTTTTTTACAAAATTTCCTTCAAGCTTTTGTTGGCACCATAAATTGGTTTTGCTTCACACTGTTTTGATCAAGAGTGTGTGAAACTTTTGAGAATTGTGGTTGAACTCATTTGATGAGGCTTTTGTTGGCACCATAAATTGGTTTTGCTTCACACTGTCTTGATCAAGAGTGTGAAGCTTTTGAGAATTGTGGTTGCCCTCATTTGATGAAGCTCTTGTTGGCACCATAAATTGGTTTTGCTTCACACTGTCTTGATTAAGAGTGTGTGAAGCTTTTGAGAATTGTGGTTGCCCTCCATTGATGAAGCTCTTGTTGGCACCATAAATTGGTTTTGCTTCACATTGTCTTGATCAAGAGTGTGTGAAGCTTTTGAGAATTGTGGTTGCCCTCCATTGATGAAGCTCTTGTTGGCACCATAAATTGGTTTTGCTTCACATTATCTTGATCAAGAGTGTGTGAAGCTTTCTACGAGTTGTAGTGTTTGCATTGTTACAGAGAAGAAATGTTTGAAGCAGATGCAAGAGGGTTGAATAGCTTGATCTTCGTATGCCATGCATTGAAGTTGTTGTTGGCTTGCAATAAGACTTTGTTGGTGACTATAACTCTTGTTGGGCATAAGTGTTCCCCTAGTTGAGTTGTCAAGCTTGAGGGTTTTTGATTATTTGTGAATGTTAGGAGTTCAGATGTACAAGTTGTACCACTTGTCTTCTGGTAGGTGGAATGAATGGTGAATTGCTTTCATCACTTGGTTGGTGGTACGAAGGTGAGTTCCTTCATCACTTTTCATCATATTTCATCACCTGGTTGGTGGCAGGAGGATGAGCTCCTTCTTCACCTAGTTGGTGGCATGAATGGCAAGTTGCCAAATGATATTAGAGTACGGGTTGTACATTTCATCACCTGGTTGGTGGCATGAAGGAGACTACGGGTTATATATTTCATCACCTGGTTGGTGGCATGAAGATGAGTTCCTTCTTCACCTTTCATCACCTAGTTGGTGAGAATAAGGGCAAGGTGTCGAGGCACATTGTAGCAAGTATCAAATGACACAAAGTATGTTGAACCCATTCAAAGCACTGTTGGCTTATGTATGAATGTGTTGGAATGTATGATTGAACGAATATACTGTGAAGCTGTTCGTTTATTTGTATAGTTTTGTTGACATATACTTAGACTTGTTTCATGTTGAAGCTTTGAACCCGAGTGTTTCATTGCTAGGAATGTAAGAGGATTAAGACCGAGTTGTTTAAATCACCTCTTTATTGAATTCATGCCAAATAGTTTTTGTTACATATGATGCCGAACGGATGAAGCTTAACACTTGTACAATGTGAGTTTACTTGTAATAGTACTTCAAATGATCAGCGTTCGATGGATGGCCAAGGGTCTTGCCATCGGAGCTTCTAAGCTTGTAGGAGCCAGGGCGATTGATGCCAACAACTTCAAACGGTCAATCCCAGTTTGGACTAAGTGTTCCTTCACTAGGGACTCTGTCACAGAGTAATATTTTCTTCAATACCCAATCCCCCACTTTGAAAGAACGAGGTTTGACCATTGAGTCATAGTAGTTGGAGATGCGCTACTTGTAGGCGACATTCCTCAAGTGAGCCTGGTTTCTGTGTTCCTCAACTAGATCTAAGTTAAGGGTAAGTTGTTTGTCATTTTCGCTTTGCACGTAGTTCTGGACTCAGAACGTTTCTTGCTCAAGCTCAATTGGGACAACTGCATCTGTACCAAAGGCAAGTGAGAATGGGGTTTCTCCTGTTGATGTCAGATACGAAGTGCGGTATGACCAAAGAACTTGGGGTACAAATTCTGGCAAACAACCTTTAGCCTTGTCCAAGCTGGTTTTCAAAGTTCGTTTGATTATTTTGTTGATGGCTTCAACTTGTCCATTAGACTGGGGATGAGCTGGGGAGGCAAAACATAAGTTGATGTTGAACTTAGAGCCAAACATCCTGAACTTATTGTTGTCGAACTGTCGCCCGTTGTCAGTGACTATCGTATTAGGAATGCCGAATCTGCAAAGGATGTTCTTTCATACGAAGTTTTCTATTTTTGCCTCAGTAATGGTTGCTAAGGGTTCTACTTCGGCCTACTTTGTGAAGTAGTCAACTGCAACGATGGCATAACAAACCTTACCCTTCCCTGCAAGCATTGGGTCGATCAAATTAAGTCCTCATTGGGCGAAGAGCCAAGGGCTGATCATAGGAGTGAGCGGCTCGGAAGGGGAGTGAGGAATAGTTGCATAGCATTGACACTTATCACATGAGTGGGATATTCTTATGGCATCTTGGTAGAGTGTTGGCCAGTAATATCCTTGGCGAAAAGCCTTGTGTGCTAGGGATCGAGATCCAGCATGATCTCCGCAGACTCTTTCATGTATTTCCCGAAGAACAATTTCTGCCTCTGCGGGCGTAAGGCATCTTAGGTATGGTAGGTTAAAACCCCACTTGTATAGTTGGTCATTAATGATCAAGTAACGGGTAGCCTTGTATCAAATTTGCTTAGCTTGAACTTTGTCATTTGGAAGGGTGCCATGAGCAAAGAATCTATAAATCGGGGTAATCCAACTATCCCCCTGTTGTAAGTTGCACATTTTCGTAGCCATGGTGCTTGGTGCTGCCAACAATTCGACTTGAATTTTTCTCCCAATCTTGTTTTCCACAACTGAGGTGAGACGAGCCAAAACATCTGCATGACTGTTTACTGCTCGAGGAATTTAGGTGATCTAGTAGTGGAAGTGCTTGAGCAACAATTGTGTTTGTGCCAGATATGCTACCATGGAGCTATCCTTAGCATCAAAGTTGTTGGTGACCTGGTTAACCACCAATTTGGAGTCACTGAAGATATCAATTCGTTTAACCCCAAGGTGTTTGGCCAAACATAAGCCTGCTATGAGGGTTTCATATTCGGCCTTATTGTTCGACGCCTTGAATTTGAAACGAAGAGCATACTCCATCGCCACTTTGTCAGGGGTCGTAAGGACTAGTCCTGCTCCACAACCCTGTTGGTTGGACGAGCCATCAACATTCAGACTCTATGCTGGGGCTGTTAGTTTTATTTTTTAAGCTTCCGAGGGTAATGAAACCACTTTTTTAGGCGTAGAAACAATGTCAACAGGATATGTGAAGTCGGCGATGAAGTCTGCCACTGCTTGGCCTTTCTCAGCTGGTTTTGGTTGGTAGGAAATGTCAAACTCACCCAATTCTATCGCCCATTTGATCATTCACCCAGAAGTGTTAGGACTTTGGAGTATCTGTCGAAGAGGATGATTGGTAAGCACGATGATGGAGTGTACTTGGAAGTAAGGGCGAAGTTTTCGAGCAGACATGACCAATGCTAGAGCTAATTTCTCAATGTTGGAGTATAGTGTCTTCACATCTTATAAGGCATTGCTAGCGTAGTAGACATGTCGTTCGACATTACCATCCTTTCGAATGAGAACAGAACTTACTACTGAAGCTGATACCGACAGATAGATAATGAGAATGTCACCAACCTTAGGTTTGGAGAGCAGATGGGCTTTACTCATGTAGTCTTTGAAGTTCTTGAATGCCTTAGCACATTTATCAGTCCATGTAATGTACTTCTTACTTCCCTTAAATGCTTTGAAGAAATGAGCACATCTGTCTTTGGCCTTAGAGATGAACCTAGTTAAGGCTGCCACCTTGCCAATAAGGCTCTGGATGTCTTTTGAAGTTACTAGTTCCTTCATGTCGAGGATTGCTTTGATCTTCTCGGGATTAGCCTTAATGCCTCGTTGGCTTATCATGAAGCCTAAGAATTTGCCAGAGCCTACGCCGAAGGCACATTTGTTAGGGTTCAACCTCATTCGATACCTCTTAAGAATGGTGAAAGTTTCAGATAGGTTGGTGATGTGTTGGTCAGCATGTTCGGTGTAATCGCCACACATTCTCCACAAGAACTTTTAGAGTAGGAGACTTTCCTTGGTCAGATTCTTCTTAACAAGGACAAAATTTGTTACCCACGTTGGATAATTGACTTCGCGGATGAAGCCTATGCCTTTGAGTTTTTCAACTTCTGCCTTCATTACCTCGTACCGTTCAACGTCATAAGATCTTCGCTTCTGTCTCACTGGCTTGGTCTTGGGGTCAATACTTAAGCGGTGATAGATAATATCGAGAGAGATGCCTGACATATCCTCGTATGACCAGGTGAAGACCTTAGTGTTCTCTTGCAAAAAAGAGGTTAATGCCAGCCGAATGGGTGGTGACAAGGTGATGCCAATCTTTACCATACGATCCGGATAATCTTTTAAGATAGAGACATTCTCCAACTCTTCAGTGGGTTGTGCTTGCTGGGTGAAAGAGTTATCTCGAAGATCGTTGGGTTAACTGTTGCCACCGTGAAGATCCAAGTTGGCTTCATCTAGGCTGGTCTTTATGACTTGGTCATGTATAAAAAAGGTTTCCTTGGGCACATGCAGGTGTTGTTGCTTGACCGAAGTGTTGTAACATGATCGTGCACTAAGTTGATCTCCTTTGATGTAACCATTGCCATAGGGGGTTGGAAATTTCATCAACAACATATGTGTGGATACCATGACCTTGAGATCATTGATGCCTGTGCGTCCCAAGATGACATTGTAAGCTGTTGGGCAATCAACCACTAGGAAGTTAATGGTAATGGTAACTATGTAAGAACCTGTACCAATGGTGAAAGGTAAGTGTATGCTCCCCAAAGGTTGCATGATATCACCCGAGAAGCTTATCAGAGGAGAAATCGAGCGATCGAGCAAATGTTCAGCTACATTAAGTGCCTTGAAAGCTTCAGCAAACTGATATTGATCGAAGCCCCCCTGTCTACTAGGATTCGTCGTACTTCAAAGTTGGCTATGTGAGCTTCCACGATAAGTGGGTCGTTGTGAGGGTAGATGATACCTCTTTCTTCCTCAGGGAAGAAACATATTGGATCCCAGTTAGGATTTTGATACTTGCCTCCCCTGATGTCTTCCACATGAAACACTTGGTGGCCAGACCTTAAAGCTCGTTCACTATTTTTCATGGCCCTGTTGGAAGATTTAGATATGGGTGTGCCACCACTTATGGAATATATCATATTCACGTAGCGTTGGTTACGGTTACCCCTTGGAGGGTGAAGGAAGAATTGATCAATTTTTCCTTCATGTGCCAAAGCTTCAATATGATCACAAAGGGTGATACACTTCTCGCCGTTATGGTCGTTATGCTCATGGTAGAAGCAAAACGTGTTTTTGTTCTTCGTGGGCTTGTAGCCCGACTGCCTCAGCATTGGCTTCGGTATCAGGTGTGCTATGCTAAGGTAAATGGCCATGCATATGGCGTTCAAAGGTATGTATGTCTCATACTTCGGGGTAGGGCCTGTCCTGACACGTGCTTGGCCCACTGTGTTGACTGCCTGGGGGCGGGCATTATCGTGGCGATACCCTTGGTTATTGCAATAGTGTCCATTACTCCTTTTACTAAAATGAGACTGGTGAGGATGGAAATCTTTCCTTTTGCCCTGAGATTGATATGTCTGTTAACTTGGCGAAGTATTAAGTAAGGCAGGGGGAGGCACTGCTACCGTTTGAAAGCTCGAGGTCTTCTCATTTGGTTGGATCTGGCTTCCACTCCCTACTTGCTGATAAGGGGTGATTATAGGGGGTTTCCCTTGGTATGTCCTTGCATCGGCGGAGGCATGGTTATAAGCCTGGGCCATCACCTCAGAGTAAGTCTTCCAAGTGTTGGCATTGATCATGTACTGAAATACACAGTTACGTAGGCCTGCCGTGAAGGCTTTGAAGGTAGTCTTGTCGTCTGCCTCGGCACAATGGGAATACTCATGGCTGAAGCGGCCAGCATACATACATAATGACTCGTCTGGCTTCTGGCGAATAGTGTATAAGTCATCCGCAGAATGCAAGCGATCGGTCTGGAAAATGTGTTGAGAAACAAACAGTTTCCTCAATTCCTCAAATGAGTCTACCGTCTCAGGTGAAAGACGGCAATACCAGTTTAGAGCTCCACCAGAGAGGGTAGAGGGGAAGAGAAGACATCGCTCTTTGTCGGTGTGCATCCGGTATTCCATGGTGGACTCAAAAAGGTTAAGGTGTTCAATCGGGTCCTCCTTTCCAGTATAGAGTTGCAAGCCAAGCTTCTGCTTTGTCTTTACTTAGAGGGGGTGTCAAGGATCCTCCTTGTAAGAGGGCCAGGCCTAGGTTGGTTCTAATCAGGTATCTCAGCTTGTCGTTTGGCCTTCAACTTGTTTACTTCCTTAAGAAGTTGTAGGACAAGAGGATTCTGAGTGGAGTCATGTACCTTTGGAGCTTTCTTTCGTAAATCTTCATCTCCTTTTGGAAGTATGAAGGTTTGATCAAGAGCATGTGATTTTTCCCTGGACTCGCCATACTGACTTCCAAGGTATGTCTGTCGGAACATCTCTAAGTCCCTTATACCTTCGTGTTTCTCTAGGACTTGTTGCCCCTTCCCCAAATTGGTAGCTGGTCTGGGACATAGGAGGATACCGAGTCTTTCAGAGACCCTTGGGTTATTGATCTTCGAGCTTACATGGATGGGATTGTCTCGAAGTTGCTTTAGGAAATCTCAACAGTCGTGAAAGATGGCTTTCGATCCTTCCACTCTTTCTGTAAGAAGGTGTCTTCCTCCACTTCTCCTGCTTCGAGTGGAAGCAGCTGGGTTAAGGGAAGTCTCATGTTGATCAATGTTTTGATGATTAGATCGCTCCTCATCAGGGATACCCATGTCGAAAGAAGGTGACCCTCCGTGTTAGGGGGCACCCAGATGATGGTTGATGTCCACAGGGGTAACGAGCTTGCGTGTTTGAGTACACCTAGTTTCGTGAAGCGTCTCAAAGAGCTTCTCATACTGCTCTTGATGTCCACATGGGTAACGAGCTCGCGTGTTTGAGTACACCGAGGAACGCAAAACCAATCGTGGAGCAATTCAAAAATCTTCCTTATTTGAGTACATGGGTTGCCTCCTAAGAAGCGCTTACTTTAACGTCTTACAGCCAGACGATACCTCCATTTAAGCTTGAATAGGGCCCACGGCATGGAGGGGTTTGTCCTCTATGGCATGTTCCTCAAAATACTCATACATTGGCTCTATGAATGGAAAGGGATAATAATCTTTCCCGATTGGGGCGTTAAGCATCCTTAAGTCAATGTAATCATTCCCACCAGCTTGGATTCGATTGGGGACCTGCACCATACAAGGTAACAACTTATTAGTTAAAATGGGAATCGAAATTGGAATAGGTGGTTTACCAATGTGTTGCAATGAAGTGGCAACACTGTCAACAGATTTTCCAAATGTGCTTTCGGCCAGATTATGCATTTGGAGGTTAGTGGTGTGTTCTTTGTGCTCCACTCCAATTTCCTCTTCGTTGTGGTTAGAAATTCATCCTTCTTAGTTGGTGCTCAAGGTTCTTGTCCTATGTTTTCAACTATATCAATGGCAAAACAAGAACAAACATCAATAAGATTCACATTAGATTCAGGAATTTTAAAGTGAATCATATCACCACCAAATGCCATTGTCAATGCTCCCTTGGCCATATCAATCTTAGTTTGAGCTGTTTTCATGAAAGGTCGTCCAAGTAAGATTGATGGTGGTGGAGAGTGGGCTGCATCCTCCATGTCAAGCACATAGAAATCTGCAGGAAAAATCAAATGGTCTACCTGCACCAAAACATCCTCCAAAACTCATTTCGGGTAGGCATTAGATCGATTAGCTAGTTGAATAACAACACCATTATGTTTAAGCTCTCCTAGATTCATAGATGCATAAACAGACTATGGCATGACATTAATTGATGCACCTAGATCTAGCATAGCATGTTCAAACCTCGTATTTCCAATAACACAAGGGATAGTGAAACTACATGGATCTTTGCATTTGGGTGGCAGCTTCCTTTGCAACGTTGCAGAGACATTCTCATTCACATGTACCACCTATTTCTCCCGAATTCGGTTCCTTGTTGTGCAAAGCTTCTTTAAAAACTTAGCGTACTTCGGGATTTGTTTGATGGCATCTAAGAGTGGAATATTGACTTGTACTTTTCTGAATGTTTCAAGGATGTCTTTTTCACTTTCTTCATTCTGTGTTTGCATGAATCTGCGAGGGAAAGGTGCATTTGGTGGAATAACGTTAGAATTAACCGAATTGGAACCTTTCTTACCTGTGGTGGACAGATTGGATGGATTAGGGAGTGTAGGAGTGCACGGCAAGGTTGTTTCCTTCCTTGCCGTGGGTGTGTGTTAGACATCCTCCTCTTATTACAACTTCTCGTCCTCCGTTTGGGCAGATTTTGATGGTTGGGGGTCCGTTCCAACTTCTTTTCCACTTTTCAAGGTAATGGCCTTTACTGATTCAAATCTTCCCTTTGGATTCACAATGGTTATGCTAGGCAGTTTGCCTTGCTCTTTGATTTGCCCCATGAACCCCGTCATTTGGCCCATTTGTTTCTTCAATTCATCCACCTCCTTAGCTTGATTGAGCATTGTTTTATTTTGATTTTTCTGCCCATGCACTAAAGAAGTTAGTAATTGAACAATTTGATCATTATCCATGGATGTACCTGAATTGGTTTGGGTAGATTGTGGTTGGACTTAAGTGGGTACATATGGCCTTTGATACATCCCAGGGGTTTGTGGCCGAAATCCTCCTTGTTAGGCAGATTGTTGTGGTTCTCTCCACTTGAAATTTGGATGATCTCTCCACCCTGGATTGTAAGTGTTGGAGTAGGGGTCATTATGTTGCTGATTGTGGCCTTGAAAACCCACGACATTGGCAGATTCCCACCCTTCATTTTCAATCAATTGAGGGCACTTATTCGTGAGATGTCCTTGCATTAAGCACACGCCATAAGCAGCTACACTTTGTACCTTTGGTATTTCAACCACCTGTGAAAGAAGTGTAGTAAGATTAGCCATTTGATTTTTAAGTTCGGAAATAGTACTTACCTCATTAACATGTTGCTGCCGTGGGATGTCTATTTCAAAGACCCTTGGGTCATTGATCTTCGAGCTTACATGGATGAGATTGTCTCGAAGTTGCTTTAGGAAATCTCGACAGTCGTGAAAGACGGCTTTCGATCCTTCAACTCCTTTTGTAAGAAGGTGTCTTCCTCCACTTCTCTTGCTTCGAGTGGAAGCAGCTGGGTTAAGAGAAGTCTCATGTTAATCAATGTTTTGATGATTAGCTCGCTCCTCATCAGGGATACCCATGTCAAAGGAAGGTGACCCTCCGTGTTAGGGGGCACCCAGATGAAGGTTGATGTCCACAAGAGTAACGTGCTCACATGTTTGAGTACGCCTAGTTTCGTGAAGCATCTCAAAGAGCTTCTCATACTGCTCTTGGAGGACCTCATTCTTCATTTACTATCTTTTTGTTCTGAGCTACTAGCTCATCAACTTTAGCTTTAAGAGCAACCATCATTCCTTCTTCCTCATCAGGGATACCCATGTCAAAGAAAGGTGACCCTCCGTGTTGGGGGGCACCTAGATGATGGTTGATGTCCACAGGGGTAATGAGCTCGCGTGTTTGAGTACGCCTAGTTTCGTGAAGCGTCTCAAAGAGTTTCTCATACTGTTCCTGGAAGACCTCATTCTTCATTGCTATCTTGTTGTTCTGAGTTTCTAGCTCATCAACTTTAGCTTGATGATCAACCATCTTTCCTTCCTTCTTTCGTTGCCTCGCACCCGGTGCAAGAGAGATGTCATTTTGCGTGCTGTGGCTTCCTTCGCTCCCCATGTTGGAGAGGGATGCCTGGTCAAAGGAGAGTGTACGAATGGTGGAAACCAGCTTAACAAAGCTGAAGAGAGTGGGAATAAGTGTCGTTCCCACATACGGCGCCAAATGTTGATGCACAAAATCATTGAGGACTTTGGTACAACATAAAGTGTTAAGTTTGTGACCTTCGCTAGATTGCTCTGGTCACTAGTGTGGATAAGTATGTAAATGGATAGAGACAAGGAAGTAAACACAAGATGTACATGGTTCACCCAGATTGGCTACGTCCACGGAGTAGAAGAGTTCTCATTAATTGTGAAGGGTTTACACAAGTACATAGGTTCAAGCTCTCATTTTGTGAGTACTAGTGAATGATTTAGTACAAATGACATTAGGAAATATTGTGGGAGAATGATCTCCTTTTATAGAAGAGAGTTTTTAGCTTTGTTTTGACATTGACATATGAAGTATTGTGATTTGCGCTATGATTGGCCTTCTGGTGAGAGGGAAACTCTTCTGGATCCATGACGGTATAACGTTGACTGGTGCTCAGTAGTTTTGGGATTGGTCAAGTATGGTACAAACAAAGTGAAAACAATTGAAACCGATAGTGAGTGGCATTACCAATACTGTTTTGAAAAATTCTGACGAAGATGCTCCCAAATTTCACAAAATGTAGAAAGCCCAACTGTCAAAGAAAGAATCGTTTCATGCTCCTCATGTGTTCTATTTTGTTTGTAATGGTGGGAATGGTCCCTCAAGGGGCCATAATAATGGTGGTGGGCAACCTCCTCGAAACCCTGATGGTAATGGTGGTTCTTATGGGTTTCGCGAACCTGGTGGCAATGATCTTCAAGCACAGGCTCCTGCCATTGGTGGCGCTGGTTTGAGGCGTAACAATCGTAGGGCTTAACGTGGTAACTCCCCTGTTCTTGGACTTCTTGGTCATTCTCCCAATTCTCATGGCCCTCAGTGCTGGGCTTGCTGACAATATGGTCATATTGCTATACAGTGCCCTCAAACTGCTCGTGGAGATGGTGACTTATCTCGACCCTTTGCAGGAATGCATGTTGCCTCCTCTACTGATCCTTATGGTATCCGGATACCGATGCAACCCATCATATGACCAGTGATGCTCGTTCTATGACATCTGTTACTGGGAATGGTAAACTTGGGTCAGGTGGTTGTTGGTAATGGTGATGCTCTCCCTATTGCGCACACTGGTAATATTTCCTTTGTGTTGAGGTCCTATATTTTCCTTTTGTCTCAAGTTTTACATGTCCCTGCAATTCGTAAAAATTTGTTGTTTGTTGCTAAGTTCACAAGGGACAATTGGGTTAGTTTAACATTTTTACCTTGGGGTTTTGTCATCATGATTTAAAAACTAGTGTTATTCTATTTCAGGGCCCATGTAAGGATGGTCTCTATCTTATTAAACTTGATTGTTCACCTAGGAGTAGGTCTTCTCAAGTCCATGCCTTTGCTTCCCTATTCACGTCGCCCTCCTTATGGCATCATCGTCTTGGGCATCCGTCTCGTCAAGTTCTTAGTGTTTTAGCGTCTAGTAATTTGTTTCCCTATTCACGTCGCCCTCCTTATGGCCTTCTTTTTCTGTTTCCAATAAAGAATTTTGTAATAGTTGCGCATTGGCTAAATCCTATCGCTTGTCGTTTAAGTCTTCAAAACATTGTTCTATGTATCCTTTCGATTTAATCATTCTGATGTTTGGATGTCTCCGGTAGCTTCTGTATCAGGTTTTCGATACTATGTTTTATTTATGATGACTTTAAGCATTGTACTTGGATTTTTCCCATGTGTCACAAATCTGAGGTGTTCAAATTCAATTTTCTACGACTATTAAAAAAATTTCAAAGTGATGGGGGTCGGGAGTTTAATAATTCATCTTTTAAACAATTGTGTGCACAAAAAGGGATTCATCATTGGTTTTCTTGTCCTCATACATCACAGCAAAATGGCATTGCTGAACGCAAGCATCGCCATATCACTGAAATGGGTCGCACTCTTTTACTTGTTGCAAAGCCTCAATACAATCTTAAGCCTGAAGCTCTTACCACTGCGGTTTATTTAATCAACCATTTGCCTACACATGTACTCAATTGGGCTTCTCCATATAACACTTTGTTTGGGCGTGATCTTGATTATCTTGCTCTTTGTACTTTTGGATGTGCTTGTTTTCCATATTTGGGTGATCAAGATCTCTGGCTTGTGTTTTAGTTGGATACAGTGAACAATACAAGGGATATCGCTGTTTACATCCTGCTAGTGGGAGAGTTTATTTATCTTGCCATGTTGTTTTTAATGAGGAAGTATTTCCCTATGATTCTCTTGCTACCACTCAGCGTGTGGAATCTTTATAATTTATTTTTGTTCCTGTGGTGCCTTTTTTGTCATCAGGAGCTTTCTCATTGCCCCCACCACCTTAATCTTCAGATGCTCTGCCTTTATCAGCTGCGGTACAGCTTGCTACTGAACAAGATGCTTCTCTTGCTACTCCATTGGCCACTAATCCTTCCATGATTTAGTTCCTATTGTGCAGCCTGCTTTGCCTTCCACTGAGTCACTACCGTCTACATCGGTTCTAGCCTCATCTATTGGCCCACAAACCCGGTCCAAATCTTGGAGATTTAAACCCAAAGTCAAGTTGTATTTTGCCTTTCGCCACCCACTTCCTCAAGCTTTTATGGCTCTGGTAGAGGAGGATTCTGAACCTTCTTATTACAGACAAGCATCCCGCTCTCCCTCGTGGTGGCATCCCATGGTTGATGAATTTTACGCCCTACTTAAACAATAGACGTGGTCCCTTGTTCCTCATGTACCTCATGCCAACATCATTGCTTGTAAATGGTATTCAAGTTAAAGTACAATTCCGATGGTTCGATTGAGTGCCATTGCCAAAGGTTTCCATCAGCAGGCTGGTGTTGATTTTTCCAAGACTTTTAGTCCCGTGGTAAAACCAACGACGATTCATATTGTTCTTAGTCTTGCTATATCTTTTGGGTGGCCTCTTCACCAACTTGATGTGAAGAATGCTTTTCTTCATGGTTCGCTAATAAAGGAAGTTTACATGACTCAACTGCCTAGTTTTGTTAATCTGAAACGTCCTCATTATGTTTGTAAGCTTCAAAAGGAAATATATGGACTTAAGCAAGCCTCGCGTGCTTGGTTTCAACGTCTTAGCTCCTTCTTGATTCAATCTGGGTTTCTCCAAAGTTGATTCAACAATTCAATGTTCACATTTCATCAGGGTTCTGTAATTCTTGTGCTTCTTCTCTACGTTGATGATATTGTGCTCATGGGTAATTCTCCTAGTTTGAGTAAATCTTTTATAGGGACGTTGGATCTTGGGTTTGAACTTAAAGACTTGGGTAAGTTACATTACTTCTTAGGTATTGAAGTATCATATTTGTCTACTGGTGTTTGTTTAACCCAAAACAAATACACTTTGGAGATTTTGAAGTGGAGCAACCTCCTTGAATGTAAACCATGCTCCACTCCTATGACTGCCAAATCGTAGCTCTCTATTCATTTAGGTTCTCCACTCCTTATGCTTGCCTTTATCGTCAACTCGTAGGAGCCCTTCAATACCTAACACTCACTTGGCCGAATATTTCGTATGTAGTGCAATCTGTCTCTCAGTTCATGGGTTCGCCTACTACTGAGCATATGGACATTGTGAAACATATATTATGATACCTCAAAGGCACTATGGGCAAGGGTTTATCCTTCAATCCTTCCCTTTCACCATGTCATCTTGTTGCATATTCAGATGTCGATTGGGCGAGGTGTTCGGACACATCGATCTACCACTGGGTTTTGCATATTTTTGGGAGGTAACTGTTAAAATTTTTTATGATCACATTCAGCGTAATAACATGTAAAATGGAATTTGAACTAACCTTCAACCATGATCGTCCAACAACAGGTTTCTAGCAACACAACAAAATCGAAAGCTCATGTAACTCTAATTTAAGTGATCTTCTAGCCTATTGCCACTCAAGTACCTTTCTCAGATGGAATGCAAGGCTTTATATAGGCTAGGCTAATGACCCTTTAATCTCATGTCACATCCCAGCCCGGGGTTCACCATATTCCGAGCCCGCTCTACCACTGTAGCATGATATTGTTCACTTTGGGCCCCGACTATGCCCTCACGGTTTTGTTTCTGGGAACTCACACGAGAACTTCCCAGTGGGTCACCCATCTTGGGATTGCTCTCGCACAAACTCACTTAACTTCGGAGTTCTAATGGAACCCGAAGCCAGTGAGCTTCCAAAAGGCCTCATGCTAGGTAGGGAAGGGAATATACATATAAGGATCACTCCCCTGGGTAATGTAGGATCTTCCAATCCACCCCCTTAAGGGGCTCGACGACCTCGTCGGCACACCACGACCAAGGTTAGGCTCTGATACAAAATTGTCACATCTCAGCCCGAGCCCCCACCACATCCCAGGCTCGACTCTGCCATAGCACAATATTGTCCGCTTTGGGCCCTGACTACACCCTCATAGTTTTGTTTCTGGGAACTCACACGAGAACTTCCCAGTGGGTCACCCATCTTTGGATTGTTCTCGCACGAAGTTGCTTACCTTCGGAGTTCCGATGGAACCCAAAGCCAGTGAGCTCCCAAAAGGCCTCGTGCTAGGTAGGGATTAGAATATACATATAAGGATCACTCCCCTGGGTGATGTGGGATCTTACAATAATCTGACACGCCCCTACCCTGATATTCCCCGAATACCAGGATAGACACGTGTTGGCCGACACCCGAGGGTGACAAAAGCCATTAATTGATACAAAAGCTAAGAATAAGAAGTAAATAAGGGTTATGAATTTAAATACAATGAATTAATAATTTGGAGCATACAACTAACTAGAGTTCTAAAAGAATTAATGTAAAATTGAATAAATAAGAGGATGTGGGTCCTACACCTAGAGGACTCAAATATGCCAATGCGAAAACGTTGACGTCAGGATCGTATGCCTCGATTCTAAATCCTGAAAGGGGGCGCCAAAACAAGGGTGAGTAGACCAAGTTCATATATATATACATAATACGAAAACAGTTATGAACATACTAACCCCTAGATTTATATATAATGAAAACTACTAGCATAATAAGTGATAGGTTTTCTGAACTCTAGCATCCATAAAACATCTCAACAGGTATAACATGGAAAAACATCATATAAATCATCGCGTGTATCGTCTCGTAAGCGCAGTGTACTACTAGTAAGATCACTAAAATAAATATAACTCCTAGACCTATGCTAGCACCATGGTCTCTGCGCCCGTAGCCAGAGATTACCAACTTCCAGCCCAATGCCTGCTCCATGTCCCTCAGCCCGTAGCTAGGGATTATTTCTCTCAACCTATCTGCCAACACCAGATCCTCGCCCCAGGTTGCATAGTGTCCACTAGGTGCGCACAAATAGTTATGCCTCTCATAAATAACCACTTCATATTATAAAGTCATCCATTGTCTACTATAAAGAGGGGCTTTGAAAACATGTTCTGCTATCATATCGTCATCCATCAAATAGTCTACCAGTTCATGGTTTTTATAGAAAATACGATATATTAAAATATAGCTTAATATAGGCCAACAATTAATTCCTCACCAAAAACGAGACAATAAACAACATATTCAATAAACATGCTTAACATAAAATCAAATCATAAACTTGTAAGCCATGCTATTCATTTATGTAATTGAACTATAAAAACATGTAATTTTAGAAGGGGTCCACTCACTGTACACCGATGCTACAAAGCTGTACCAACAGGAATAACGGAATCATCGTTAATATTTGCACCTATTCACATAAAAGAGTACCTTTAGTCAAACTCTATTCAAACGATTGAATTTGGAAAAACGGACTTCAAAACAGGTCCAGGACGTCAAAATTACCCTAGGAGAGGTCCCGGACGAAACCCCTAAAAGTCAACGTTGATCGTTGACTAGTCAAAGTCAAAGTCAACACTGACCGGTGACCGAGTCAATAGTCAGAGTCAACAGGTCAAAGGGTCAAACTAGGCTTAGATTTGGGTTGGGCCAATTGGGCCCTAAGGGTTTTGGGTTTAAAGGGTTTTCGGGTTTTAAGTGAAAAAAGCTTTGATTCCTGGTTGAAGTGCCCGAAGGCTTTAAGCCTAAGGGTTTGTGGGTTTCAGGAGAATGGGCCAAAGACCCTGATTTAAGATGGCCTAAGGGCCCTTTACACTAAAACAAATAAATAAAAAGAAATGGGTTTTGGGTTGGGCTCAGCAGAAAAGGCTCAAAGGCCTTTTGGGTTTCTGGGTTGCTTCACAACGGGCTTAAGGCCTAAGGTCTGAGGAAATTGCCTGAAAGGCCTGGTTTCACCGGTGAAGAACACCGGAGCTTCTAAAGCTTCGGTCGACTGAAAACAGGGGTTTTAGACCCCAATCTAGGTACCAAATTGAAGCTCGAGACGAGAGGAGCATAATGGAACCTTTGGTTCACTGCATAACGGCCAGAGGTGATCGGAATAGCCCTCGACACCCACGGACTCGCCGGAGATGGGTGTGCCTTCCCCCACACCGATCTCATTCCCAAAACCTTAAAAATAACGAGATAAACTCAATAATCACATCCAAGCAACAATCTAAAACGGAAGGAAGGAAACCCAAGGCTTACCTAACCGGAAATAGGGAAAGGACTCGCCTAAGGCCCTTCTTGGGTTCGTCGACCTCGCAGAGACGAGAGGAAGAGAGGGAGGACGAGGTTTAGATGGTGGTGGTGTCCTAGAGCAGGTGGAGTGGGTGTGTGTGTGGTCAGGGTGCAAGAGAACAAGAGAGGGATAAAAGGGTTTCGAGAGGCAGAAGGAAAGAGAGAGAGAAGGAAATAGGGGTCAGGGGGTGAGGGACCGAAGAAAACAAACTGATAATAAAAATAACATATAATAAAAATAATTGGGTGGTGGTTGTAACATCTCACGTGAAAACAAACTGACTCCACTAATCCCTACCATTAAGGGATTCACTGAGTCAAAATCTCTCCCCTTATCTGTCAACTAGAGTCATGCTCTTAATGGAATGTAATCAACTAGAGTCATGCTTGGAGTGGATTGTTTAACTAATTCATATCTTAACTAATTACCAATAACAATAACTAAATATTAATGACTAATATGTGGACCACCTTAAGTGAAAATATTTGAACGTTGCTAACATTCTCCCACTTGGTCCACGTATTAACATTAAGAATGATATAGACCTAAATAGATAGATAGCTTGATCGAAACTTCCCACACAAATAATGGCAAGAAACATAACCCAAATAGAACATCTCAAACATGAATCATGGCGGTCAAGACTCAAAATCAAGTCATTCCCATCCATGTATAACAATATTTGAAACTCTCTATTTGAGTCCTTTATGAACAACTTTAACTTGTTATTCTCGGTCTTTCTTTATCAATTACATTGAATTGAAAAACTTTATTGTGCACAAAAATAAAACGCTTTATTGAATTCAAAATACTTAAATACAAAGCTCAACAATTAATTACAAAGATGATTCAATGATTCCCATATTACCCACATGACTCTTATACAAATTTGCCGACAAACCTTTAGTCATGGGGTCTGCTATCATTTGTTGAGTGCTTATATGTTCAATAGAAATTTCACCATTTCTACATGTCTTCTGACAACCAAATACTTGATGTCGATATGCTTATTATGGCTTCCACTTTTATTGTTCTTTGCGAAACAAACTGCGGCCATATTATCACAGTAAATCTTCAAAGGCCTTGCAATACTATCGCCGATCTTTAAACCTGTGATAAAATTCCTTAACCGATTCACATGCGCAGAAGCTTCAAAAACAACGATGTATTCTGCTTCTATGGTAGACGAAGCAACTAAAGTTTTCTTGGCGTTCCTCCAAGACACAGCTCCTCTAGCAAGGAGATATATGTATCCTGAAGTAGACATTCTTGAGTCTACACAACTAGTGAAGTCCGAGTCTGAATAACCAACTACTTCCAAAAAGTTGGAGTGTTTGTATGTAAGCCTATATTCCTTGGTTCCTTGTAAATATCTCATGACTTTCTTAGCAGCCTTCCAATGCCCCAAGCCTGGATTACTTTGGTATCTACCCAACATTCCAACTGCAAATCCTATATCAAGTCTGGTACACACTTGTGCATACATTAGACTGCCAACAGCTGAAGCATAGGGTATATTCCTCATTTGTTCTCGCTCCAAGTCATTCTGTGGACACTGATTAAGACTGAACTTGTCTCCTTTGACAATGGGTGCAATACTAGGCGAACAATCTTTCATCTTGAATCTTTCCAAAACCTTTTCAACGTAGGACTTTTGAGATAGGCTTAATGTTCGTAGAGTTCTATCTCTGTGAATCTCTATGCCAATGACATAAGAGGCTTCACCCATATCCTTTATATCAAAATTTTGTGAAAGAAAAATTTTCATCTGATGCATTAAACCCCAGTCACTGCTTGCAAGTAAAATATCATCCACATACAAAACTAAAACTATAAATTTACTCCCACTGATTTTAAGGTACACACATTCATCGACAATATTAGCCTCAAACCCATAAGAGGTAATTACATTGTCAAACTTTAAATACCATTGACGGGTGGCCTGTTTTAGTCTGTATATGGATTTTCTTAATTTGCAAACTAAATGACTTTTCTTTTCGTCAAATAAACCTTCTGGTTGTTTCATGTATACCTCTTCTTCAAGATCTCCATTCAGGAATGTCATTTTCACATCCATTTGATATAACTTTGTATCAAAATGAGTTACTAAAGCCATCACTATTCTAAATTAATCCTTCTTTGAAACCGGAGAGAAGGTCTCATGGTAATCAATGCCTTCCTTTTGAGTGAAACCTTTAGCTACAAGTCTCACCTTATACCATTCGATACTACCTGATGCATTTCTTTTGGTCTTCTAGACCCATTTGCATCCAATAGTTGAATGCCCATTAGGTAGTTCAACGACCTCCCAGACTTGATTTTTAGCCATAGATTTCATTTCTTCTTGCATGGCATTATACCAAAGATTAGAATTTGGTCCATTCATGGCTTGGGAAAACAAGCAGGGATCATTTAGTGGTCCAACATCATAGTCAGACTCTTGTAGGAATACAACATAATCACTAGAAATGGCAGGCTTCTTTATTCTTGTAGATTTCCTTATAACTACTCCATGATCTTCAATTTGTTCATTTTGAGGAGTAAGTTCTTCGTGAGCTTGTTCTTCATGGAGTGGTTCCACTTGAACGGGTTGTTTTTCAGGAATATCAATTGAATGATTCTCTTGAAAAACAACCACTCTTCCTTCTTTCGAAGAAGACTCATTAGCCTCATTAATTTTCTCAATTTCTATATTACGAGGAAATTCACTCCCACTAAGCTCATGATCTTCAAGAAATTTAGCATTTCTAGCTTCAACAATTCTAGGTGTGTGTGAAGGACAAAAGAATTTGAATCCCTCTGAATTGGGTGGATAGCCTATGAAAAAACCACTTATTGTCCTTGAATCAAGTTTCTTTAATTGTGGATTATAAACTCTCACTTTAACTGGACAACCCCATACGTGTAAGTGTCTTAAGCTAGGTTTTCCTCCATTCCAAATTTCAAATGGTGTTTTAGGAACGGCTTTAGATGGAACCCTATTTAAAACATACACAGGGGTCTTTAAGGCTTCACTCCACATGGATAAAGGGAGACTTGAATTGCTAATCATGCTCCTTACCATGTCCATAAGTGTACGGTTCCTTCTTTCGGCCACACCATTTTGTTGTGGTGTGCCAGGCATTGTATATTGTGCAATAATACCCTCTTCTTCAAGGAACTTAGCAAATGGACCTGGCATTTGTCCCTTTTCTGTGTACCTTCCATAAAATTCTCCACCCCTATCAGACGTTACGATTTTAATTTTCAACTCTTTTTGTTTCTCTGCCTCCACTTTATATGTTTTAAAAGCACTTAGTGCTTCAGCCTTATCATTTAAAAGGTAAAGATACATAAAACGAGAATGATCATCTATATATGAGATGAAATATCTTTGACCATTTAGACATGGGGTAGGAAAACGTACACAAACATCAGTATGTATGATCTCAAGCAACTCCAAACTCCTTTTGGCACCTTTAGATGACTTGTTGGTTTGCTTTCCCTTCATGCAATCTCTACAAGTCCCATAATCAGTAAAATCTAAAGACATCAAGACTCCATCATTTACTAATCTCTTGATTCTCTCCATGGAGATATGACCTAATCTTTTATGCCAAAGCTTTAGGAGTTTTCATTAATAATACATCGTTTAGTACCAACATTGGCATGCATTGTTGAAAGATTACACTCATGCATGGGGTCTAAATTCATTTTAAATAAACCATCTGATAAAACGCCATCACCAATATTCAAACCATTCTTAAATAAACTTATTATTGGATTGTCAAAGCAAACCTTAAAATTACAAAGTACCAACTTTGAAACTGAAATTAAATTTCTAGAAAAAGACGGAACATAAAAGACATTTTCCAAATCTAAATTAAAACCAAATGCTAATTTTATTCTAAAAGTCCCCACTGCTTTAACACTGAAGCACATCCGATTTCCTGAGTAGATGTGTTGCTCATTGCCCCTTAGCTTCCTATGGTTTAGGAACCCCTGCATGACATTAGTAATGTGAATTGTAGCACCAGAGTCAATCCACCATGTATTACTAGGAGCCTCAACAAAATAAGATTCATGACACACGTAAGCAAATAGAGTACCCTTCTTTTCCAGCCATTTCTTCTACTTGGCGCATTCCTTCTTCTTGTGTCCTTTCTTGTTATAGAAGAAGCATGCATCCTTGTCGGCAAAACGCTTCATTGGTTTCTTTCCTTTCACCTTAGGAAAACGTTTGCCCTTCTTGGCACCTTCATGCTCATTAATCACCAGATGAGCCATTTCCAATTTCTCAAGTTTCAATCTCTCTTCCTTTTGAACACACATGGTCAAAAGTTCATTGGAAGACCACTTTTCCTTATGTGTGTTATAGGAAATCTTGAATGGTCCATACTCAAGAGGGAGAGAATTGAGAATGAAATTGACCAAGAATGACTCATAAATCTCTATCTCTAAGGACTTAAGTTGAGATGCAATGTCCTTCATTTCCATAATTTGCTCACGCACACTCTTGGAATTGTCGTGCTTCATGCCTGAAAGTTTATGCATCAGGGTGCTAGCAAGTGCCTTATCAAATTTCACAAATTGTTCTTCAATGGCTTTCATGAAATCTGTCACCTTATCACATTCTAGGATTGAACCCCGAATGCTCTTGCTCACATTGGATTTGATGAGCATCAGACTTAAGCGATTAGATCGCTCCCACCGCTCATACGCAGCCTTGCCTTCTTAAATGCTTGATTCTGTGGGCATGGGTGGTTCATCTCCACGGAAAGCAAGGTCAAGATCCATGCACCCCAAAGCCAACAGGACTTTGTCTTTCCAATCAGAAAATTTATCACCACACAACATTGGAACACAAGATGAATCAAAAGAGATAACTACAAACCAAAGAAAAACTAACAAATCATGCTTTTGAAATGTGAATTCACACCTTCCTGTGGGCAGAGGTTGTATAACACAAGAATTTACATATGCTTTAAGGTAATCAAGACATCAAAACCGAAAATCCATACCTGTGGGAATAGGACAACTAACACTTATATGTCTAGATTTCCATTTTTTTTTTCACTAATGTTAAATAATTACTTCCTGTGGGTAGAGTAGTTATTTAGAATACTGTAATTTGTAGATGCCTCATTCCTTATTTCATGTTTTAAAAACTGAACTCCTGAAGTGATTAAATCACACACGTTATAGACTTAAGATGTTGCGGCTAATCTTAAATCAACATGAAGCTATTATATATGTATCAACTTACAGAGTTCAAATGAAAAGAAACTCATAACATACATGGATATGGTATCCACTTGCAGTTTTCATATAATAATGAAATGATGAGACTCGTAATTTTGAATAGATCAAACAAGTTTGAACCCTTAAGCACGATCAAATAATATCACTTCGTGCCTTAGGAAAACTAAATTGTGAACAATATGTACTGAAGGTGGATCTGATACCACAAATTTTTTATGATCACATTCAGCCCAGCAACATGTAAAATAGAATTCGAACTAACCTCTAGCCATGATCGTCCAACAACAGGTTTCCAGCAACACAGCAAGATCGAAAGCTCCTATAACTCTAGTTTAAGTGATCTTCTAGCCTATTGCCACTCGAGTACCTTTCTCAGATGGAATGCAAGGCTTTATATAGGCTAGGCTAGGAACCCTATAATCTCACGTGAAAACAAACTGACTCCACTAATCCCTACCATCAAGGGATTCGCTGAGTCAAAATCTCTCCCCTTATCTGTCAACTAGAGTCATGCTCTTAGTGGAAAACTAGAGTCAAGAGTCATACTTGGAGTGGGTTGTTTGACTAATTCATATCTTAACTGATTACCATTATCAGTAACTAAATATTAATGACTAATATGTGGGCCACCTTAAGTGAAAATATTTGAACGTCGCGTTCAACAATAACTTTATTTCCTGGTGCGCTAAAAAGCAAAAGATAGTTTCACGTTCAAGTGCCAAAGCGGAGTATCAGGCTCTTGCTTTTGCATGTGCAGATACAATATGGATAATGAGCTTATTACTTGAGCTTCGAGTGCCTCTTCGTTCTCCAGTTTTGATGCACTGTGACAACTTAAGTGTGACATATATGGTAGTTTTTCACGCTCGCACGAATCATATGGTTTGGATTATCATTTCGTTCAGGAACGTGTTGCATCTGGAACTCATCAAGTTTAGTTTCTGCCCTCCATCTCATAGTTGGCTGACGTTTTCACAAAAGGGCTTTCCAAAGCACGCTCTCAGACGTTGTGTTCAAACTTTTTCACCTCCCCGGAGTCAAGTTTGCGGGGGAATGTCAGTAAGGGCAGTTAGTTAGAGATACTTATCCCTATTATCTTATTTATCAGTTTATATTTGAATTGTAATTTGAACTTCAAATGTAATTGTATCCCTACTGCATAAAACGATGTATACCAGCATTACAGAATTTAATGAGAATCAGAAAGTGTACAATATATTTTTATGTATTACCAATTGTAACCCACTATTTATATAGCTCACCAAGATGGAGATAAATTCTTTGCAATTATTTTTCAGTTAGCTTTATCTCTCTTATTCATATAATTATTTTGTTTCACTTTTTTATAGACTTGCATGGTTTACAAAATGATACTTGGTTCTTCATTTGCATAATACATGTATATTTATGAGCTTAAGAAAAAAGAACATTCAATCTTAAAGCTAGCCGACCTTCGAAAGAATTTATAACTCCGCCCTTGAATGTAGTTGATGAGTAGATTTTATATTATATATTTTACCCTAATTTTAGTATATTTTGGTTAATATTTTGGAAGAATTTTGATACTTTAAATTGTATTTTTAATATAGGACTTTCGACTTCCTTTGGAGCAAAACAGGACCAAATGGACGAATTTCGGAGTAATTATAGTTAGAGGACGTTCGTGAGTCACTTAGTTTGATCGTATCAAAATTTGGGATTTTTCCACCAAGCGGTCATTTTCTGGCGATAAAATAAAGGAGGGATGCGCAGTGCTGGAAAATGTCGTTTTTGGGCTTAAATTGTGTTTTTGGAGCCCAAGATGATATCGAATGTGTTCGTGGCCTTCTGGAGAAGTGTTCAGAATATTCCAAACATTAAATCCAGCTTTATTGGGCCAGTTTTGGAGTAGCTTATGGATCCAAAACGTGGCTGTTCAGATTTTAGGCGAATTTTACCATTTAATTTAGGGTTATGTTTCCTATTTTATTTGATTATTAATTTTAGTTTCCTAGGGGGAATAAAGGACCTGTTTTTAGGGTTTGTGTGGGGGGCTTAGCAGATATATTGCTTGGCCGTCTACCATTTTTCTCTACGCTTTATTTTATGCAATTTTGGAGACAGAGAGAATTGCTAGGGTTTTGGAGATTTCCTACTTGAAGGTGTTTTTAATCCTTTTCTTAATAATATTTTCTATGATTTCAATTATGAATATGCATAACTAATTTCTATTGCTAGGGTGAAGCCTTGAGCCTTAGCATGAATATGTGATTTTTATTTAATTGCTTATGATTGATTGCATGTATACTTTAAATTGTTAATCACCGGGATAAAAACTATCTAATTGTCTTAATGCCTGATCACCATTAGGATCTTTAGAAAAGTAATTTGATGCAATTTTGGTCGGAAGATTCCCTGAAATTGACGCTGGCTTCTTGTGATTAATAATTGTAATTTCACTTAGGATGAATACCACGTCTTAAGGATTGCATGGTTTTTCAAAGGGTTTTCTTAAAACATAATGAGTCTTTCATGTTCAGATTTGATCCGAACGTCCGGATGGGTTTCAAGTTAGATATACGTTATATGTTGGAGGTTCCAAGTAGAATATAAATTAGGAAAACCTAACCTTCAAAGTGGCATGTGTAGATCATAAGTAATTGGTAAAAGTTCATAGGATTGCTAGGTGATGGTGGAACTCTAGTGTTTTCTTAATTTGATTCTCCCAAAACTGTTTTCTTTTCTCTCTAGTTCTAATATTGCAGATTGTTTATTTTAATTCATTAATTTCGTTTTTATTTTAATTAGGTTATAAAATCAATCACCTAAATTTCTACTTTACAATAATTAATTGAAATTTGGTTTGTTTCGAATTATTTAATAATCCCTGTGGAGAATGACCTTGCGAACTAAAATTAAATTTTTTTTTATATATGTATAAACAGCAATAACTAACTGAAAATCTGATTAGAAGGAATTATTTTAAATAATCCCCATTCAAAGTTCTACACTCAAAGTTTGAAAGAGCATCTTGGGCAGTATTTTGAGCAGCTTAATGTGCCACAAGAGTTTTCAATGGATGACAAGCTCTCTAAATTGTTGGAATTAACTGACTTTTACATTGAAATAACCAATGAAGGATTTCTTATTCAAGCATTAAATTATGGGAAGAGCTTTAATGATCAAGAGGAGATTGGTGCAGGAATTGAAGAGCAATCTGCCACCCATTCACGTCCATGGGAGAAAGCAGCACATGCTGATCTTATAATCCCACCAGAACCGAGTGCTACCCATGTTCATGTGCCACCAAAACCTTTCCCACAAAGCCTGCAGAAAGACATGAGTGTTAATATGTTAGGGGGGTTCACACAAATTCAACATCTAATATGTCACATGATCAGCTCTCTAACACACTGTTAGAGACAGGGCAGATGACTACTAACACAATTTATGTTGTTGAATTGGTCGGTCCAGCAATACAAGCATGCAAATTTAAAGAAAATCTAGGGGAGTCATACAAGCAAACTATGATCCACAAGGAAACAAAGAAAAAGCTTAATGGCAACCTAATTCTTCATCAAGAAATTCGGCCAATGCAGAAATTGTGGGTGTTAAATACAAGGTTTAAGTCAGTTCGACGAAGACGTAAACGCTGCTGGAAGGGATACTATTTTATTACAACATTTCATTCATGTAGAAGGGCTAATATGAAGGATTCAACCACTTCCCTGAAACACATAATTGACAAACATCATCTCATTCCGTGCCTACTGTTGTTGTATGATGCTATCAAGGAGTGGTTGATTACAAGAGAATAAGTGATGTGATCATCAATTCATTCCTCTACGTCTAGCTATAGACATTAACTACAACGCTTATTGGGAGGCAACCCAATTTTTCTAAATTCTTTCCATTATTTTATTTTTCGTTTGATTTTTTTTTTTAGTTAAATTTCTAGATGCATTTACATACCTATTTTTTAATAAAAATAAAAAATATATATACAAATTATGAAAATAAATAAAAATTAAAAAAAAAGTGAAAAATCCAAAAATATTTTTCTTTCTTTATTTACGCAGTTGATTTTAGCTCCGTTTTTAATATTCGCATATATTGGTTAATTGCAGGTTGCACTCATGGAAACTAAGGGAAAATATAGACAGATTATCTTTTACTGGAATCATGCACCCAGCAATAAGTCTACATTCACAGCAGCCACATCTGTATGCTGGAATTTAAGGCCATTAACATTGAGCTCATTAATAGATGCAAGTTTGGGGGTTATGAAATTTTACCTCCCAGATGCACAGATCTGGGGTTCATTGAAGTGTGCGTCTGGGATCTGTGATGTCCAAGCCCCATCTCCCTTGGCTACTTCTGGCCAGATAGCAGAGTGGGAGTTCGTTGCACAACAAAAACAAAAGCAACAACTTCATGAATAGCTGTGACAACAAGACTATTTTTCAGCAGGACTATAGCTCTCAGAAATGTTTCGCAAGCTGAGAGACATGTATATTGAATCAAGTGGGAGATGATTACCGTTGCATGTGCGAAATGCTCTCAATCTACATGCTTAGAAATCGAATCCGTGATGGCGTGAGGCTTGGGAGACGCATGGTTTGGTTGAGAAGAGATGGCGACTCAGGGCATTTTCCTTGTGTTGTTTGTCTCAGATTTGAAATTATTGAGGGTCCTCACACAGATAACACCACATGCATGTGTTAGATCTTGTTACATTTTCCTCCAACAAATAAATCTGAACAGGAAATCAAACGAATTGAGAATGATTAACCTTGAGCATTTCAGTTTTTCAGATTTCCCATCACGGCTAGGTACTCCGGGAGGTGTGTGTGTGGCTGGGTTATTGGTTGCAGAACAGATGCAGCGCATAGCGAGGATAAGGGAGCAACTGTGAACTGAAGGTTTGAATGGATGGCTGAGCTTAAAAGTTTTGAAAATGGGAAGAGATCTGAGAGAGTCTCTTCGGTTTGTCTAACCAGAGAGAATGATCTTGCGTTTCTAAGAACAATGAAGAAGAAAGAGAGAGCAGCGATGAATTGGGGAAATGAGAGAAAAATGGTAGATGGCCAAGCAATATATCTACTAAGTCCCCCCACACAAACCCTAAAAACAGGTCCTTTATTCCCCCTAGGAAACTAAAATTAATAATCAAATAAAATAAAAAACATAACCCTAAATTAAATGGTAAAATTCGCCTAAAATCTGAATAGCCACGTTTTGGACCCATAAGCTGCTCCAAAACTGGCCCAATAAAACTGGATTTAATGTTTGAAATATTCTGAACACTTCTCTAGAAGGCCACGAATCCATCCGAGGTCATCTTAGGCTCCAAAAACGCAATTTAAGCCCAAAAACGTCATTTTCCAGCACAGCGCATCGCTCCTTTATTTTATCGCCAGAAAATGACCGCTTGGTGGAAAATCCCAAATTTTGATAAGATCAAACTAAGTGACTCACGAACGTCCTCCAAACTGGAATTACTCCAAAATTCGTCCATTTCATCATGTTTTGCTCCAAAGGAAGTCGAAAGTCCCATATTGAAAATACAATTCAAAGTATCAAAATTCTTCTAAAATATTAACCAAAATTTACTAAGATTAGGGTAAAATATATAATATAAAATCTACTCATCAAAATACCCCCAAACTTAGCATTTTGCTTGTCCTCAAGCAAAACAAGAAAAACTTAACAAACTAGATAACTAGCTAAAACTCAACCAAGACAACTTCCACCTTCAAGTTGCAATCCATAGCAAATTTTAAAAACTAGAACATCTTTTCAAAAGTTCCAACCAATCTCACCACAGAGTCTAAGCCATTTAGAATCAATTAGAAAATAATTCACAAACTTCCTTTAGTGTAAAGTGAACCAACATAGTTAAGGAGACTCGACTAAAACACTTACCTCTCGTCCTTATTTATTCCACACTTTCACACATACTAGCTTTGAATATAGCTTCTTTTTTTTTTTCCTTTTTCCTTTTAATTTTTTTTTTTGTTTTTTTTTTTTTTCAGTAACAGTAGTGGTCGTGCAATGTCGGTTCACTTAAGCTTTCGATCCAACCCATGTAGCGAGCTTTAGGTCAATGACTCCCAAACCACTAGGGCTTTAGGGCACTAGGTGTAGAACACCCCTAAGGACTTATTAACCCGAGCTGAAAAGGCTACGAAACCAACTAACCACCCTGCCTCATGCCAAAACTCTACTGTTTGACGCTAGAATCACTGCTGATTAGGCAGGACTGGCCCGGTTACTAGGCAACCGTAAACTGATAACACACATGGCTATAACAGTGGTCGAAAATGGTGAAACTGGAGCGTGGGGCAAAGACAGTTAGTTTGTCTTGGATGAAGCAACCGTGCTGTATGGTTTAGATTAGACTAGTACAATGTTAGGTTGTGTTCCTTGTCTTATTCCTCAATTGAGATAAGAATGTTGGTTGTAAAAACCCCACTACTCTGATGATATATATGAATGAATGAATGCTGCTGCAAGGGAGCACACTACCCTCGCCAACTGGTCTAACGACTTTAACCCCCGTTTGCTTTCTAATGTTTTCTTGGTTGGATTTCAGCATATTTTTTCTATTATTACCCATATTTTTGCTTAACCAGAAATCGTTACAAGGTATAATTTTCCTGTTTGAATTAGAAATCGAACCCTTGACTTATCGTTATCTTTTACCCATTTGGGATATCCCAACAGCTTTGCTTATAAACAAATTCACTTTCATTTACTTTTTTCATGCCACAAACACTCATCTTCTGAAATCCACTCTCTTTTAATTCTTGTTCAACCAAATTTATAACATGTTATAGGTTCAAATTTGAAATATAAAATAAACATTTGGATTCGAAAATGTTGGGAACACTTCAACTCGGAAACTCAAATTTAAAACTTCAATTATAGACAGATTGGATGTTCCAACATCGAGTTCGTTTCGGAATTCAGGCTTTCAAATTGCAGGTATAGTTTTGTGTAACTTCCATTGTGTTTTCTCACTAATATGCATACGTGTGTGCGAATATCCTTCTAAGATACATCTGCTTCCTTTGAAACATCATCTTAAGTTCATGCTTAGATTGGCACATGATAACATGATTAGTTCCATAACTTCCGCAACGACATGTTCTTGGTCTCCGTCTTCATTACCTTGGCAACTGCCATCTCAAAATCTTCCTGTGTCACATGAATCCTCCTCTCCCTCAAAGCAAACATCCCTGCTTCTGTGCAAACTGACTGCAGCAAGGTGAAAGACAACATGTGCTTTTTTAAAACGTGCACACAAACCCTGACTTCCTAAGAAATCCATGGGATACAATAAAAACAGAAATCAATACCTTCAGCTCTGCACCAGATGCACCTTTTATCTTCTCTGCAACCTTCTTCAAATCAATGCCTCGCATTAAATTCATTTTCCGTGCATGTATGTTCAAGATTTCCAACCGAGACTGCAATTTGTTATATATATTAATGAGTATTGTCTGTTAATGAATAACCGATAAAATAGGCCGTGGTCTATTATGTTCATATCCTCAAAACTGTTATCCTATCAGTGAAATCTGTGCAATGATATTCTTTAAAATAAAATTTCTAACATTTTCTAAGAACTATAATTAAGTTATACTGCATGAATGAAACCCATAGACGAGATATAAGTAATCAATTGAAAGAACAAGCTTAAAACTAGACTTATGAATGCATCATCAAACCTATTGAAAGCAATAATCCCACCAGTATATGGACTTTCATGTACCTGTTCATTAGGATTTGGAAATTTAACCTTCCTGTCAATTCGTCCTGGCCTGAGGAGCGCTGGATCCAGCATATCAACACGATTTGTGGCCATTAAAACCTGTATAAGTCGCAATTTGAAGAGGATGGTGGTCAATTAAACGATAATGTTTACGTATCTTATAGTGTTTCGATATCAATGCATCCACATTCTCTAAAGTACCTTTACCCTGCTTGTTGCCTCAAATCCATCCAGTTGGTTGAGAAGCTCTAGCATAGTCCGCTGCACCTCACTGTCTCCTTTCCCACTACCAGATCCCATACGAGCAGATCCAATACTGTCAATTTCATCCATAAAAATGATAGATGGAGCATGCAGCCTGAACAAAATAGAAAGTTAAAGGATGAAGTTAGTAAGCGGGGAGCAGAAGTATGAGAGGAAATTAGATTAGAAACCTTAAATGTATGCCCCCATATTCAATTTTCATTTCATTCCGTTTCACAGGCTAAAAAGAAGTTGCATCGAGTGATCCACAATCAAGATCTTTGCAGCATTTAAACGTAAAACATGTATTCAAAGGTTCCCGGACACTCCAAAAAGCTATTGTTCCTTTATTTCTTCTAGATTCAGTTCCCAAGGGCACCGGATTTACATACATGCCTTTGACCATCCCGTAGTATGACTATATTTCAATACCATTGATGCCCAACATCACAATTGCACAAAAGCTTATTCTAGCTCAGACTTTCCCTCCACGAATTAGAGTCTCGCCATCAAACCTGAGCATATGTAAAACTCAAGAAATGGAGCAACGGAAATATACAAGGAGATAGCAAATGCAACATGTTGAGACAGGGAATCACGGAATCAAGAATAGTCCTCATAAAATGAGATGAAAACCAACCTAGCCATGAGAAAAAGTGCTCTAACCATCATAGCACCTTGCCCAATGTACTTTTGGACTAACTCGGAACCAGAAAGCCTTATGAAAGTACAGTCTGTATGATGAGCCACAGCCCGAGCCACCACTGTTTTCCCAGTACCAGGTGGTCCATAAAGCAGGACGCCCTGATATATGAAGGAGTGAGTTTCAGGGCACTAACGTAACAGTTGGTGCCTACTAAGTAAGCAAATGAGCGAACAAAAATAACTTGGCAACATAGTTCTACCTTTGGTTCCGCTATACCAAGACGCTCAAACAATTCAGGATGTTTAAGTGGAAGTTCAATGACCTGGAAAGATGATCAATATGAATTGCCTAAGAATGTGAAGAAGAAATCCGCAGAAACCAAGCTAAATGAGAAAAAAATCAACCGGCCACTAAATATAAGTTCAGACAGTAGGGTTGTGCAAAATAAAACCTCTTTTATTTCTTGGATTTGCTTATCCAGACCACCAATCATTTCATAAGTAGAATCAGGAACATTTTCAACTTTCAAAACATTGACAAGAGGATCAACTTTTCTTGGCAGTATTACATGAAGAGCATAGGTCTCAGGGCGGAGAGCAACTCTCATTAATGGTTCGAGCATTGTGACATCAATATTTCTATCAATATTAACAGCATATTTTCCTCTTTGGCGAACCTGGAAATTGAAAAGAAACAGAAGTCGGTACTAAAAAAAAAAGTACTGAATTTGGTATGCATAACTTCCAAAGTATCTGCAACGAACAAAATGTACAACTACTTACCAAAACCAAAGCCTTGTTCCTCTCGATTAATCTTATAAACACACCAACATAAGATGGACGCTGCTCCAGCAGCCGGAGTTCTTGCTTAAGAAATTTCACTGTTCAGTTTACAAATTTAACTTATCAATCAGCTATATTTGATAAAATCCAAGACCACCACCAGATCCCCAAATTTCATATACATTTCAACTATGCAAAAACGCGAATTGACCAATAACGTGGTTGGTAAGCATAAAACCAATATAAGTTTCTTGCTCTCTTAAGTACATATGAATGTTAGATGAAGTCTGTTGAATTGAAAAGGATATGAGAAGATTATTCTAATGGCTTATTCTAATGGGAGCCATTCTCTTCTGTCGGAGATGCTCCACTCACAGTGCATCGTGGACAGCAAGGGTCTTCACATGGACTGCAGCTTTGTTGACAGCAAAGATGCCTCTTCTAATATAGTTCTTTATTGCATGCGTGTGTAATATTATGTATATAAATATCTGCTGCTATTGCAGCAGAAGGTAAGGAAAAATATTCAATCCAGTTTAATATGGTTTCTAGAGCTTTTTTTGTCTAACGACAACGATCCTAGTTTCCTATCCTTCCCATCCTCGCTTCCATGGCTGAAAACAATGTTCCCGCTAGTTCATCCACCCTCCCAAACTCTTTTCATCCGTTTTCTACTGTTGTTAATATCAAACTTGATAGAACCAACTACCCACTGTGGTTGGCTCAAATACTCCCTATCCTAAAAAGTAGGGACTTGATGGGATATGTTGATGGCACGCTGGTGTGTCCTCCAAAGAATGTGACTGGTGCAACCACTCTGAACCCAGCGTACACTGCCTGGGTACAACAGGATCAAATGATCCTCAGTTGGATAAATGGTTCTCTAACTGCCTCTGTCTTGTCTGTGGTGGCAAGCAAACGAACTGCTCGAGCAACCTGGGAAGCTCTTGAGCAAAGGTATGCCTCTACTTCTCAAAATAGAATTTTGTTTTTGAGAAATGAGTTGTTGCAGACCAAGAAAGGTGATCTATCTGTGGCGGATTACCTGGATCGCATGAATGCGATAGCTGATAACCTTGCCCTAGCTGGGCATCCTGTGAGTGATGATGAGCTCGTGCAGATTGTGTTGAACAATCTTGGACCGGCCTTTGAGATGACAGTAAGTGCTGCACAAGCTCGTGATAATCCTATCACATATCCCACTCTTGAAGCACTCCTGCTCACAACCGAAAGAAGAATGGCGGACCAAACTGTCCCTTTGGTGGAAGGTGCTACTGTCAATGCCTTCATTGCGTCTAGAGGCCGTGGTGGAGGCCGCTCTCGTGGAAATGGACGAGGCACCTCTCTATCCACTCGTGGTGCTCAAAGAAGCTACAACCCACGCAATAATAATTATCAGCGCAATCCTTCAGGTAATATTGAAAGATCTGCTTCATATGGTGATCGCATTATTTGCCAAATCTGCGGCAAACCTGGACATCCCGCTCTTGACTGCTATCACCGCATGAATACTGCTTTTGAAGGCCGAATCCCTGCCCAACGTCTCTCGGCAATGACGTCCTCCACCATCCCCATCAACAAGCAGCAAAATGGAACTTGGCTCCTGGACACAGGTGCCAACGCACATATTACTCCAGACTTTCAGAATTTGGTAAATCCTAAAGACTATACTGGTAAAGATGGTGTGGGAGGTATAGGTAATACTTCTGGAATTTCTATTGCCCATTGTGGTTCCACTCAACTTAATACTACTGCTTGCTCATTTGCTTTACAAGATATCCTTCATTGCCCTACTGCTTCTACCAATATTATCTCCGCCCATAGGTTCACCTTAGACAATGACTGTTATTTACTAATCTTTCCACATTTTTTCCTTGTTAAGGACCTCAAGACACGGAAGACGCTTTTCCGAGGGAGATGTGAGAATGGGTTATACCCATTTCCAAATGGCAGTGGTCCACTCAAGTATCCAGTTTCTGCGTTTGTGGGAGTTAGGGTGTATGTTCAAAAGTGGCATGCTCGTCTTGGTCACCCTGCCAAACCAATAATCAAGTTTTTAATTTCAAATAAATTTGTACCAATTCATGGTACATCTAATGTCATCTTTTGTGAGTCATGTCCTTTAGGAAAGAGTACTAGGTTACCTTTCAGTAAGTCTGAATCTGTCTCTCAATTTCCTTTGCAACTTTTACATTCTGATGTGTGGTGTTCTCCAATTATTTCTAATGAAGGTTTTCGTTATTACCTGTTGTTTGTGGATGATTATTCCCGATATTCTTGGATCTTTCCCATGAAACAAAAATCTGAAGTTTTTGACATATTTGTAAAGTTTAAAGTTAAGGTTGAAAAGATGTTTAATTGTTCAATTAAAACCCTTCAATGTGATGAAGGTGGTGAATATAAAAGTCATGCCTTTCAAAATTTTCTTGGCGTTCATGGAATTTCTCAACGTTTTTCTTGTCCAAAACATCCTGAACAAAATGGATTGGCAGAACGGAAACACCGACACATTGTCGAAATCAGTATTGTTATGCTTTCTCAATCTCATATGCCTAATAAGTTTTGGTTTGATGCATGCTTAACTGCTACATACTTGATAAACCGTCTGCCAACTCGTGTACTATCAAACATATCTCCTTTTGAGAAATTGTTTCAAAGAAAACCAAATTATGCCATGTTAAAAGTTTTTGGTTGTCGTTGTTTTCCTTGGTTAACACCATATAATCAAAATAAATTACAACAAAAATCCAAGTCATGTGTCTTTCTTGGGTATTCTCTTGATCATCAAGGATACAAATGTTTGGATCTGTCCACAAGACGAGTTTACTTGTCTCGCCATGTCCTATTCGATGAGGATTTTTTCCCTTTTAAGGGACTCACATCTCCTCCTGAAAGCGTTGCATCACAAGGTAACAATTTTTTACCCCAATTATTATTTACTTTTCCCTTAACCACAACTGTTCCCGTGTGTTCTTCTACAACCAATACCCATAGTGCCCAGTCCTCTCTTGATACTTCCATCACGCCACATATTTCTTCCTCTCCTGATCTAACATCTCCAACCCCAATACCATTACCATCTAACCATTCCTTAGGACCCCCACTACAATCACATGAGCAAGTGTTAGTCAATTCACAATCTTTGCCTGCTAATGTGTCTAGTGATACTGGCCACTCTATGACTACACGTTCCAAGTCTGGAGTTGTCAAACCCAATCCAAAGTATGCTATGCATGTTACCATTAAAGATATTCCTGTTGAACCAACTTGCTTCAGTCAGGCAGTCAAGCATCATGAGTGGAGGGACGCTATGGTGCAAGCATTTAATGCATTACAAAGGTGTGGCACGTGGAGTTTAGTTCCACAACAATCTGACATGAACGTACTGCCAAATAAATGGGTGTTCAAAATTAAGCGCAAAGCCGATGGCACTGTTGAGCGTCATAAAGCTCGGTTAGTGGCTAATGGTTTTCATCAGAAGGCTGGCGTGGATTACACTGAGACTTTCAGTCCGGTGGTTAAACACAGCACCATTCGTTTTGTCTTAAGTCTTGCTGTGTCAAAGAAGTGGCCTGTACGCCAACTGGATGTATCAAATGCGTTCTTGCATGGCTACTTAAATGAACATGTTTACATGCGGCAACCATCAGGGTTCATTGACAAACAGTTTCCACATCATGTTTGTAAGCTGCAACGTTCTATTTATGGTTTAAAACAAGCACCTAGGGCTTGGTTCCAACGCTTCTCAGATTTCTTGCTTCAACTGGGCTTTGAGGAGTCCACATGTGATTACAGTTTGTTTGTGTATAATCAACGGGGTGTATATCTCATTCTTTTAATCTATGTCGATGACATTCTCCTCACAGGGAATAGTTCTCGCCAGATGGATCATTTGATTAAGAAACTTGGTAGTTTGTTTTCAATGAAGGATTTGGGACCACTAAGTTATTTCCTGGGTATTGAGGTCAAGTATACTGGTGATTTCATGCATCTCTGTCAGTCCAAATATGCTCTGGACCTACTGACTCGAACTAAATTCACAGACGCAAAGCCCATTTCCACTCCAGTGTCGTCTGGTCAGAAGTTGAGTGCCTATGCTGGAGATTCTTTTGCCAATCCAGAGATGTATCGTAGTGTTGTTGGGGCACTACAGTATCTTACGATAACTCGGCCTGATTTATCATATGCTGTGAATCAAGTGTGCCAGTTCATGCACTCTCCACAAACAACGCACTGGATGGCTGTAAAGAGAATCCTACGGTATCTGAAGGCTACGTATAATCATGGGCTATTGTATAAACCAGGAACTGCGAAGTTGACAGCTTATTCTGATGCAGATTATGCTGGCAACCCCGATACTCGTCACTCCACAGGTGCTTTCTGTGTTTATTTGGGTTCCAACCTTGTATCCTGGAGTTCAAAAAAGCAAAAGACAGTATCGAGGTCGAGTGCAGAGGCAGAGTATAGGCAGTTAGCTTATACTGCAGCAGAGTTATCATGGTTAAGGTCTCTTTATAAAGATCTCCATCTCCATCTGGTTCAACCAACCATTTGGTGTGATAATGTTTCTTCAATTGCCCTTGCGTCCAATCCGGTTTTTCATTCGAGAACCAAGCATCTTGAGGTTGACTATCATTATGTTCGTGAGAAGGTTGTTCGTGGTCAGTTGTTGGTCAATTATGTGTGTTCCCAGGACCAACTTGCTGACATTTTCACTAAAGGATTGTCTTCGTCCAGATTTCAGTTCCTTATCTCCAAGCTCCCAGTTGTACCACCCTCTGTTAGCTTGCGGGGGGCTGTTAGATGAAGTCTGTTGAATTGAAAAGGATATGAGAAGATTATTCTAATGGCTTATTCTAATAGGAGCCATTCTCTTCTGTCGGAGATGCTCCACTCACAGTGCATCGTGGACAGCAAGGGTCTTCACATGGACTGCAGCTTTGTTGACAGCAAAGATGCCTCTTCTAATATAGTTCTTTATTGCATGCGTGTGTAATATTATGTATATAAATATCTGCTGCTATTGCAGCAGAAGGTAAGGAAAAATATTCAATCCAGTTTAATAATGAAGTCTGTGATTGTTTTGCTTGAAAGTCGAAACAAACTGTTAACCAAAACCACTTTCGAATAATTTAACCGAAAACAGATTTTAATCTACGTTTTCCGTACCAAATTTCAGTAACAATATCTACATTCTCAGAAATCAGTACAAGGATCGAACCACAGTCGATAAACAAGATCACAGAGCAAGAATCAAACCAGCAAATTGACCCTAGAGAGAAATCGATTGTGCGAATTAGAAACAGAACTCGGGCGAAGAAATGGAATCTTGAAAAAGAAATGGAACCTTGATTGTTGAGCATGCGGGCTTCAGCATAGAGGCGACTGATACGGGGAAGCTTTTCGGTCCCTTGATGTATGACGCTTGCAATTTGTTCGCGAAGGAACGATTTGATACCATCTGCTACTCCTTTGTCCTCCGCAGCCATGGCTGCTCGATCTCAACGCCGATAGGATGCCTCCGTAGTCTGTATGTATTATTCCCAATACGCCAAGCTTAAACGATTGGGACTTGACTTATATTCCAAGTCATCAAACGGTTTTTTATTTTAATTGGCGCCAAAAATAACAAACCCTTAAATTCTGTTAGTACAAACAACTAAATTTTAGCACACATCCCCTTCACAATTGTCTATCAATAATTTGGTTCAAATTCTCCTTACAAGAATCGAACTTAAGACCTCTCACTTACAAGTGAAAAGAAATATCATTAGACTGTAATACTAAGTGAGTATAAGGAAGAGGAACATAGGAAAATAAAATCATGGATCAGAGACGAATATGAAATACAGTTACAAGTTCAGTGAAAATTGGGGTAATTAATCCTTATTCTATAAAAGTATATATTAATTTGATACAAAAATGACCACGGTAGTTTGCTCCGGTCTCGGCATGTTGTGTTTCTATCACCGATAGTGCTAGTTCGGCTTTTCTCAAGGTTAATGGGAAGTGTGACCCCAAGGAGGCTTTGCCTATCTCTTCCTCTATTAAATGGCATCCTCTTGACCAACATGATGCTCAATTTTGATAGTTCAATTTCAAACAACCCTACTCTGTTGCCTTTGTATTCTGTAATAGTAACTCACAGGTCATTAAGGCGAGGGCTCTAAATCTTGATGGAGCTACTATTTCAGTTGCAGAAGTGATGGGTTTGCGAGAGGGTCTCCAGTGTGCTAGGCGCAAGGGTTTCACTAACATGTCAGTGGAGGGAGCTCTAAGATCATCATTGAAGTTGTGTGGTCATTCTTTGGAGAGTTAGCTTTATCATCAATGATATTCGTGTCCTGGTTCGGTTTTTTAGTCATATTGATTGGAAACACATTTTCAGGAAGGCAAACTTTGTTGCTGATGGTTTTGAGTCATGGAGCAGCAACAAGGCTCCATGGTGGCTCACGGGGTTAGCTCAGGTTGCTCAACGGCACAACTTCTAGCCACTGCTCACTGGGGTTGGAACCCTTCAGAAAAAACACTTTCTTTTTTCCTTCTCTCTCATAATATCAATTTACAAAAATATAACAATATTAATGATATAATGCAAACACAATTTATTTAAAATCTATAATTTGAAAAGCGTAAAGTTGAGTTAATGTTTTATGGTGAAGTTTCATGCAATCAAGCTGAGAAAATATTGACAATTAAGATTGTTGATACACAAAATCAGTGAGGACTTTGGTACAACATAAAGTGTTAAGTTTGTGACCTTCGCTAGATTGCTCCGGTCATTAGTGTGGATAAGTATGTAAATGGATAGAGACAAGGAAGCAAACACAAGATGTATGTGGTTCACCCAGATTGGCTACGTCCACGGAGTAGAGGAGTTCTCATTAATTGTGAAGGGTTTACACAAGTACATAGGTTCAAGCTCTCCTTTAGTGAGTACAAGTGAATGATTTAGTACAAATGACATTAGGAAATATTGTGGGAGAATGATCTCCTTTTATAGAATAGAGTTTCTAGCCTTGCTTTGACATTGACACGTGTTGTGTTGTGATTGGCTTCCGAAGTTGACACGTGTCGCGCTGTGATTGGCTTCCTGGTTGAAGGGAAACTCTTCTGGGTCCTTGACGGTATAACGTTGACCGATACTCAGTAGTTTCGGGATTGGTCAAGTATGGTATAAACAGTGTCCCCCCAAGTTCCCGAGTGAGGGAAACTCCTCGGTTGGGGACTTGCAAGATCCAAGCGGCTAAGTAATCACGAAACTTCTAAGTACCGAAGTGTAGTATCGTCTTCACTTGCCTTATCTGTCTCATAGGTAGATGTGGCTTCTTCTCTGGAAGTACTTTTCCTCCATCCAGGGGTGGTATCTTTAACCGTTAGAGATGCACAAGGTAATGTATCAATTTGACTGGAAGCTTACTTGTAGTTTCAGGCTTGGTCAAACGTGATACAAACCATGTAGTAGGAGTCCTCTAAGTCACCGAGCTAGGAGATTTGCCGAAAGAGGTGACAGTTAAGGTAAGCAATCAGTCCCAGATCAGAAGCTTGATTTCGAGTTCCAGCTGATTGTTCTCATTTTCCCTATCTTGCAGGCTGCAAGAAGGATAAAGAGAAGAAAAATGAGAAGATAAGATATGAGATATTTTTTCTTTTGAAGAAGTAACTTTCCACAGGCTTATTCTTGAACTAGGCTGGAAGGTTTTCTGGTTTCCTCCAGAGTATAAGGCCAACTCAAGAACAAGTCCATCAAATATAGAGTACGTTCAACCCTGATGATATGAGATACTTTTGTTGTTGACAAAGTAGTGGATGTATCGGCACGTGTTCTGTTACGCTTATCTCCACATGCTTCCTTGTATCCTTCTCACTTGCCCTATCTGTTCCTCAGGCAGATGTGGTATCTTCTCTGGAAGCATAAGATGTTGAAGATGAGTACTCGAGAGCAATGTCAAGTAAGTAATCAGGCAAGGGGTTCCAGGCAGTCAGTTCCTGACTAGAAGCTTGATTCCAAGTACTGACTGATTGCGCTCTTTCTCCTTGTCTTGCAGGTAAGAACAAGGCCAAAGGAAAAGACAGGAAAAAAGCATGATATGGGATACTCTTGCTTTTAACCTGATGATATGAGATATTCTTGCTCTGTGTAACTTGTTTGCAGAGGTATTATCGGGGGGAAAGAAAGCTGAGCATTTCGAGAGGCTTCGTTAGGAGTGCCCTCTCAAATATGAGGAAGGGTTGAGCATTTTTCCAGGTCTGCCTGTCCATTAAGGATGGAGGTCGACATATATAGGAGTCTCCCTAACAACAAGTAGTAATGTTATTCCTTTACCCTTATTGGTCATAGCAATATAGTAGGAGCTGCAAGCTTCACGTGTTTTAACTTTGTCAGAGCACTTTGAAAAAATGGTCTGTGGTATCTGGAAAGCTGATGTTGCGTGTGAAGATTGCAGACAAGCTTTATCCAAGGAAATCTGGCTCTCGAAGTTAGGAGAACGGTGCTTCTTCGGTTTTCGAACAAGCAATCCTATCGAGGATCTAGCTCTCGAGATTCGGATAGCGGTGTCTTTTTTATTTTTGAGAAAGTAATCCTGTTGGGAGTCTGGCTTTCGAGATTCGGAGGACGGTGCCTCTTCGATTTTTGAGCAAGTAATTCTGTTGGGAGTCTAGTTTTTGAGATTCGGATAGCGGTGCCTCTTCGATTTTTGAGCAAGCAGTCTTGTTAGGAGTGTTTTCTCGAATGTGAGTAAAGGTTAGGCATTTTTGCCAGTTTGCCTTGCCATGGATTACAGAGGTTGACACATATAGGGACTTTCCAGTTATCAAGCAGTTGTGTTGTTCTTTTACCCTTGTGGGTAATAGTAGGGTAGCTAGACCTTCAAAATTTATGTGTCTAAACTTTGTCAGAGATCTTTGGCAAAGTTATCTGTGGTACCCGAGGAGCTAATGTTACGTGTGGAAAGTGGTGCCTCTTCGAAATCCGGAAAGTGGTGCCTCTTCGATTTTTCAACCAACGGCTATATTGCCCTTTCTTTGCTATTCCTTTACCCTTCTTGGTCATAGCAATGTAGTAGGAGCTGCAAGCTTCACGTGTCTAAACTTTGTCAGAGATCTTTGGCAAAGTTATCTATGGTACCCGAGGAACTGATGTTGCGTGTGGAAAGTGGTGCCTCTTCGAAATCCAGAGAGTGGTGCCTCTTCGATTTTTGAACCAATGGCCATGTTGCCCTTTCTTTGCTATTCATTTACCTTTCTTGGTCATAGCAATGTAGTGGGAGCTACAAGCTTCACGTGTCTAAACTTTGTCAGAGATCTTTGGCAAAGTTATATGTGGTACCCAAGGAGATGATGTTGTGTGTGGAAAGTGGTGCCTCTTCGAAATCCGGAAAGTGATGCCTCTTCGATTTTTGAACCAACGGCCATGTTGCCTTTTCTTTTATAAGGGCACCAATTGTGTGTAAGAAGTACATTCAGAGAGTTATTACTTGTAAGAATTTTCCCCTTATTTTTGTACTTCAGAGATTTATTAGACCTTATTTATCCTTCATCATTTCTAAAAATGTCTAGCCCATCCGACTGTCGTTTTGACTTGAACTTGGTGAATAGGTAGCTATGTCTCCTTAAGACAACATATGGCGCCCATCCTTCTTATCCCCTACTAGTCTTCTTACCGTTAGAGACTTTGTGATGAAAAATGATATGACCGCTGCGGTGGTGGCCGAAAACCTTCTCACTCCCAAAGATAACAGACTAATTTCCAAACGGTCCGATGAGTTGGCTGTTAAGGATTCCCTGGCTTTCAGTGTTCAGTGTGCAGGTTCTGTGTCTAATATGGCTCAACGCCTATTTGCTCGAACCCGCCAAGTTGAATCATTGGCGGCTGAAGTGATAAGTCTCAAACAGGAGATTAAAGGACTCAAGCATGAGAATAAACAATTGCACATGCTTGCACATGACTATGCTACAAACATGAAGAGGAAGCTTGACCAGATGCAGGAATCTGACGGTCAGATTTTACTTGATCATCAGAGGTTTGTGGGTTTGTTCCAAAGGCATTTATTACCTTCATCTTCTGGGGCTGTACAGCGTAATGAAGCTCCAAATGGTCAACCTATTATGCCTCCTCCTTATGGGGTTCTGTCCAGTACTGAGGCTTCGAATGATCACCCTCTGGTGCCTTCTCTTTCTAGGGCTCTACCGACTGCTGAGACTTCTCCTAAGCAACCTTTGTGAAGGCTCCCTCTTGTTTGTTTATTTTGACTCATTTATATGTACATATTTGTAACTTATCGGAGATATCAATAATTAAGCTTTGCTTCATTTCAACATATTGTGTTAAATACACCAAAGCCTTATTCACTAAGTTCTTTGAATTTTTTCTTTTGTTGAAGCTTGTATGTTGAAGCTTTGTGAGTGAAGCATATAGGTTGAGGTAGTGTTCCCTTAATTTCCAAAGTGAGGAAAACTTCTCGGTTGGAGACTTGAAAAATCCAAGTCACTGAGTGGTCGTGAGACTTCCGAGTATCAAGGTGCAGTAGCATATGGTAGGAGTCCCCCAAGTCTCCGGTCGAGGGCGTAGATGAAGGAGGTGTCTTGCTAGTAGCCAAGCTTCTAAAGTAACAAAACTTCACAATTTTCCTTTCTAAGTAGTAGCCCAAAACTCCTCCTTCATATACATGAGTTATGAAAGTTGTTAGGCCCAAAGAAGAGAAGGCTTGGCAAATTTTTTATTTTTTTTCGATTTTTTTTTTCTTTTCGAATTTCTGAATTTCTGAATTTTCGAATTTTCGAAAATATATATATATTAAGCTTTGTAGGTGAAGCTTTGATGTTGAAGCTTTGTAGGTGAAGCTTTGAGGTCAAAGCTTTGTTGGGTACTATGAATTCATTTTGCTTCATACTATCTTGATCAAGAGCGTGTGAAGCTTTTGTAGGTGAAGCTTTGTAGGTGAAGCTTTTGTGGGTGAAGCTTTTGTAGGTGAAGCTTTTGTGGGTCAAGCTTTTGTAGGTGAAGCTTTTGTGGGTCAAGCTTTTGTGTTGAAGCTTTTGTAGGTGAAGCTTTGGAGTTGAAGCTTTGTAGGTGAAGCTTTAGAGTTGAAGCTTTTGTTGGGTACCATGAATTGATTTTGGTTCACACTATCTTGATCAAGATAGTGTGAAGCTTTTGAGAATTTGTAGTTGTCCTCCATTGATCAAGCTTTTGTTGGTGAAGCTTTTGTATTGAAGCTTTGTAGGTGAAGCTTTGGAGTTGAAGATTTTGTTGGGTACCATAAATTGATTTTGATTCACACTATCTTGATCAAGATAGTGTGAAGCTTTTGAGAATTTGTAGTATGAAGCTTTTGTTGGTGAAGTTTTGTTGGGTATCATGAATTGATTTTGCTTCACACTATCTTGATCAAGATAATGTGAAGCTTTTGAGAATTTGTAGTTGTCCTCTATTGATGAAGCTTTATTGAATTTTCCAATTTCCTTTTTTTTTTTTGGGAATATTAGAAATTTGAAAATGTGGGAGAGACAACATATACAAATTTTGCTTCCATACTGTTGAGCAAGAGATTGTGATGCAAGCCACACCTTGTAGTAGTCAAAGGTTTGGATGAACCATATAAATTGAATTTGCTTCGAACAGTCTTGATCAAGAGTGTGTGAAGCTTTCTACGAGTTGTAGTTGCCCTTCATTGATGAAGCTTTTGTTGGCACCATAAATTGGTTTTGCTTCATATTGTCTTTATCAAGAGTGTGTGAAGCTTTTGAGAATTATGGTTGAACTCCTTTGATGAAGCTCTTGTTGGCACCATAAATTGGTTTTCCTTCACATTGTCTTGATCAAGAGTGTGTGAAGCTTTTGAGAATTGTGGTTGCCTTCCATTGATGAAGCTCTTGTTGGCACCATAGATTGGTTTTGCTTCACACTGTCTTGATCAAGAGTGTGTGAAGCTTTTGAGAATTGTGGTTGAACTCCTTTGATGAAGCTCTTGTTGGCACCATAAATTGGTTTTGCTTCACACTGTCTTGATCAAGAGTGTATGAAGCTTTTGAGAATTGTGGTTGCCCTCCATTGATGAAGCTCTTGTTGGCACCATAGATTGGTTTTGCTTCACACTGTCTTGATCAAGATTGTGTGAAGCTTTTGAGAATTGTGGTTAAACTTCTTTGATGACAACATATACAAATTTTTCTTCCACACTATTGAGCAAGAAATTGTGATGCAAGTCACACCTTGTAGTGTTTGCATTGTTACAAAAGAGAAATTTCTGAAGCAAATGCAAGAGGGCTGAATAGCTTGATCTTCATATGCCATGCACTTAAGTTGTTGTTGGCTTGCAATAAGACTTTGTTGGTGACTATAACTCTTGTTGGGCATAAGTGCTCCCCTAGTTGAGTTGTAAAACATGAAGGCTTTTGATTATTTGTGAATGCTAGGAGTTCACATGTACAAGTTGTACCACTCGTCTTCTGGTTGGTGGAATGAATGGTGAGTTGCTTTCATCGCCTAGTTGGTGGCACGAAGATGAGTTCCTTCTTCACCTGGTTGGTGGCATGAGTGGCAAGTTGCCAAATGATATTAGAGTAGGGGTTGTACATTTCATCACCTGGTTGGTAGCATGAAGAAGAGTACAGGTTGTACATTTCATCACCTGGTTGGTGGCATGAAGATGAGTTCCTTCTTCACCTGGTTGGTGGCAAGAATGGCAAGTTGCCAAATGATATTAGAGTACGGGTTGTACATTTCATCACCTGGTTGGTGGCATGAAGGAGAGTACGAGTTGTACATTTTATCACCTAGTTGGTGGCACGAATATGAGTTTCTTCTTCACCTGTTTGGTGACATGAGTGGCAAGTTGCCAAATGATATTAGAGTACAGGTTGTACATTTCATCACCTGGTTGGTGGCATGAAAAAGAGTACGGGTTGTACATTTCATCACCTGGTTAGTGGCATGAAGATGAGTTCCTTCTTCACCTGGTTGGTGGCATGAGTGGCAAGTTGCCAAATGATATTAGAGTACGGGTTGTACATTTCATCACCTGGTTGGTGGCATGAAGATGAGTTTCTTCTTCACCTGGTTGGTGGCATGAGTGGCAAGTTGCCAAATGATATTAGAGTACGGGTTGTACATTTCATCACCTGGTTGGTGGCATGAAGATGAGTTCCTTCTTCATATTTCATCACCTGGTTGGTGAGAATAAGGGCAAGGTGTGGAGGCACATTGTAGCAAGTGTCGAAGACACAAAGTATGTTGAACCCTTTTGAAGCACAGTTGGCTTATGTATGGATTTGTTGGAATGTATGATGTTTATGTATTAATGTGTTGGAATGTATGATGTTTTTGTATGAATGTGTTGGAATGTATGATGTTTATGTTGATTGATATGAGTGATGCTTATGAATGTTTTGATATGCATGAAGGGATCCATGCTTTTGATATGTGAACCATGTTGGTTGTAACACTTAGTATCACATACTTTGTGTCAAAGTATGCATGTTGAAGCTCTGAGTTGGAGTATAAGGGTAGGTCAGCGTAGACCAAGTGTTCCAGTGCTAGGAAAGCAAAAGACTTAGAAGAAGTTGTCTAAATTCCCTCTTCTTTAAATATTTGCCAAATGGCTTATGTGACAAAAGATCTCAAGCGGTTGAGAGTCAAAACATTTGTAATGTGTATGCCTTCTTATAATAGCATTTCCTTCAGTACTTAGTCATCCACTTTGAAAGAGTGAGGCTTGGCCCCATAGTCATAATAGTCGACGGTACATTCACCCCTGGTTGTCTTGATACGAACTTTTATCTCTCTTGTTGTAATGGGCTTGCTCAGAGTAAAAATCCTTCCTCTTACCAAGAGACAGATACGTTTGGTGACTTAGCGAGTAGCTAAATGAGGCAGGAGATGATGCAATAGGTGTCTGAATGGCCAAAATCTCCTCACTTGGTAGAACTTGACTTCCACTTCCCACTTGTTGATAGGGGTTAACCATATGTGGGTTGCCTTGGTATGTCTTTGCTTCGGCGGAGGCGTGGTTGTAAGTATGTGCCATCACCTCAGAATAAGTCTTCCAAGTGTTGGCATTGATCATGTACTTGAAGAAACAATCACGTAGGCTTGCTGTGAAGGCCTTGAGGGCAGTCTTATCATCTGCCTCAGCGCAGCGAGAATACTCATGGCTGAAGCGACCGGCATACTCTCGTAGTGACTCGTCCGGCTTATGGCGAATAGTGTACAAGTCATCTGTAGAATGCAAGCGATCAGTCTGGAAGATGTGTTGAGAGAAACAGTTTCCTCAGTTCCTCAAATGAGTCTACTGTCTCAGGTGGAAGACGGCAATACCAGTTTAGAGCTCCATCAGAGAGGGTGGAGGGGAAGAGAAGACATCGCTATTCGTCGTTGTTCATCTGATATGCCATGGTGGACTCAAAGAGGTTAAGGTGTTCAATTAGCTCATCCCTTCCAGTATAGAGTTGTAAACCAAGCTTTTGTTTTGTCTTCGCTTGAAGGGGGTGTCAAGGATCCTTCTTGTGAGAGGGCCAGGCCTAGGTTGGTTCCAGTCAGGTATCTTCTCCCTAACGTTCGGCCTTCAACTTGTTTACTTTCAATGAGCTGTAAGATAAGGGGGTCCTGAGTGAAATCATTTACCAATGGAATTTTCTTTCGTAAGCCTCCATTGCCTCTTGGAAGTAGGAAAGTTTGAGTAAAGGCTTGTGGTTTTTTCTTGGACTCGCCATACTGACTTCTAGGCCGAGTCTGTAGGAATACCTTAGAGTCCCATATACCTTTATGTTCCTCTGAGACTTGTTGTTCCTTCCCTAGATTGGCAATTGGCTTGGGTCATGGGAGGGGACCGAGTCTTTCAGAAACCTTTGGGTCATTGATCTTCGAGCATATGTGGAGGGGATTCTCTCGATGTTGCTTTAGGAAGTCTCGGCAGTCACGATAAACGGCTTTCGATCCTTCCAACCCTTCTGCAAGGAGGTGTCTTACTCCACTTCTCCTGCTTTAGGTCGAAGCATCTGGGTTGAGAGAAGTCTCATGTTGATCAATGTTTTGATGATTAGCTCACTCCTCATCAGGGATACCCATGTCGAAGAGAGGTGACCCTCCGTGTTGGGGGGTACCCAGATGATGGTTGATGTCCACAGGGGCAACGAGCTCGCGTGTTTGAGTACGCCTAGTTTCGTGGAACGTCTCAAATAGCTTTTCATACTGCTCCTGGATGAGCTCATTCTTCATTGCTATCTTGTTGTTTTGAGCTTCTAGCTCATCGACTTTAGCTTGAAAAGTAACCCTATTTCCTTCCTTCTTTCGTTGCTTCGCACTAGGTGCAAGAGGGGTGTTATTCTGTGTGATGTGGTTTCCTTCGCTCTCCATGTTAGAGAGGGATGCCTAGTCAAAAGAGAGTGTACGAATGGTGGAAGCCAGCTTGACAAAGTTGAATAGAGTAGGAATAAGTGTCGTTCCCACAGACGGCGCCAAATGTTGATGCACAAAATCAGTGAGGACTTTGGTACAACAGAAAGTATTAAATTTGTGACCTTCGCTAGAATGCTCCGGTCATTAGTGTGGATAAGTATGTAAATGGATAGAGACAAGGAAGCAAACACAAGATGTACGTGGTTCACCCAGATTGGCTACGTCCACGAAGTAGAGGAATTCTCATTAATTGTGAAGGGTTTACACAAGTACATAGGTTCAAGCTTTCCTTTACTGAGTACAAGTGAATGATTTAGTACAAATGACATTAGGAAATATTGTAGGAGAATGATCTCCTTTTATAATATAGAGTTTCTAGCCTTGCTCTGACATTGATACGTGTCGTGTTGTGATTGGCTTCCGACGTTGACACGTGTCGCGCTATGATTGGCTTCTGATGTCGACACGTGTCGCTCTGTGATTGGCCTCCTGGTTGGAGGGAAACTCTTCTGGATCCTTGATGGTATAACGTTGACCGGTGCTCGATAGTTTCGGGATTAGTCAAGTATGGTACAAACAAAGATCGTGTTTAAGAAGAACCTGGATTGCGATGATGATATCATGAACTGGTATGTACCAGAAATTCCTCATAAGATACGACTTGGTATGTACCACGAATTCCTCATCAAATTCCATATTGCAACATAGGAACGTGCTAATAACGTGATACCTATTTAATTTGCTGATAACATGTTATGACTTATTTTATTTGAGGGAGAGAGGTGCGGCAATATATAGAGTGGAAAAATTGTAAAATGCTTAGAGGTTGTGTGATTCTCCATATATCAGTGTCCTTATTTATAACAAACGAATTAACTTACCCTTCAAATAAATAAAATCTTATACAAAAATAATCACAAGAATAATAAATAATTTAAAAACCAAATTTATCTCGAATTTATACAATCATATATTAATTAATATTCATAATAAATTTAAGAAATTTAAGTTGCGATTTGCGCAATTTTCTCGGAAAAGAAAACAATGAAGGAACTATCCATAAGGCCGCCTTTCCGATTCTAAAGGCAGTGATAGATGGCAGTCAGAAGCCTGAGCTCACTACCAGCCGTCCGATTCGAAGCCTCAAAATCAAACGGTGCTCTTCCTCCGCGGCGGAATCCAGAGGCGCGGCCCCGACTCTCCCTCTCCAAGCCCTCTTGGGTCGTCCGTACAGAGGCAAGTTCTTCATATCTCTTGTTTGATTCCTGAGAAAATGGTGGAAATTAAGTAAGAGAAGTCAATTAAAAGTAAACAAAGACAAGAATTGATATTTAGATGTTGAATTACTAGAACCCAAATGGGGTTTTCTGTATTGGGATTGTTTCAAAAGTTGAAATTTTTAGTCGGGTGAAATTATATTTTCTTTGAAATTTAATTTCAGAATTTCAGTTGGGGTTTTCTGTATTATTGTTGATTATTATTATCTTATTTGGAGAGTTCTATAATAATATTTTGAATATTGGATGAATCTTTCAGCATAATTTAGATAATTTATGCATATCTAACATTAAACTAAAACCATAGTTGTGAAAATCATTGGATTCTGGAATGTGGGCTGAAATAGTGGTGATTTGTATTCTGCCAATCATAGACACTCAAGTGCCTGTATCGGCATTGGTTTTTCGAGAAATTTTATCAAAATTATCTGCAAAACTCAATGTTTAGCTCTTGCTAAAGTGTAAGGGATGGATATGTGGCATGTGTTTCTCATGCTTTGTGTGTTTAACTTTTGGATCACGCGCTGTTTGTTGCAGTCAAATGTTCACAGAGAAGTAAGGAAGAAGCCGGATCCTCCTTGTGAGGTCTGCACTGGGAGCGGAAGGGTCAATTGCCACGATTGTTGTGGAAGAGGTCTCTCTCTTTCTTTCCATTTGTACACACTATTCTTAGCATTTTTATTGTTTGCTTATTTTCAGTGCTTTTATCAGTTGACTTTAATCTGACATAAGCAAATGTTGAATTGTTTCGTTTAATGCTGCTTAGGTGCCTCTGCCTTGTTTTTTTTATTTTAACAAACTTAAAGGACACACCTTTCCGTGGTTCTGAGGCATACAACAAATATAGTTCAGTCTTCCTGAAATATTGCAGTTATACCAGAAGTGCAGTAAAAAACGATTAAGAGATGTTTCTGGATTTATCATTTTCCCACCGAAATCTGTTGGTTTTTGAGTGAATAGTTAAGATTAAAAGTTTTACCATCAGCGTATGCCACTGAAGTCAGTGTTTACTTTTCAATACTGAAGTTTTTGTACTGCTGAGTTCTTGACTTTCCTTTGTTTTAAGCCTTTGAATACAATAAGACTGTTTTCTTTACTTAAAGATTTCAATCATCTGTAGCAATTAAGAAATATGCATAAGTTATGGGACGACAAACTAACTTCAATTGATAAGTGATTCGCATAAACATTCTTATTTAACAAATTTGTTAACCATCCTCTGAAGTTAGGTTGCCAACATACGGTAAACAAATATACGCTTTGTCCAGATGGACTGGTTATTTTATCCCCAGTCTTCTGATATTGAATTCACTGTACATTGAAAAATGGATGTGTCAAATCATGATGTCTTTCGAGTCCAGACCTGTTACACCAGTTTTTTGCCGTCTTTCAGATTCACATTTGGAGGTTTTTTTTTGTATGTTTATAACGTCTGGCTAGATGTGTGGATTCCTATGTTTGTTTGCAATTCTATCTTTATGGACAATTTTTGCTTTTCTCTGTCTCTAATACTCTGTTATCTTCTATCTTCTAGGAAGGACAAATTTTATTGACATGAAGATGCTCCCCAAAGGAGAATGGCCAAAATGGTGATGTTTCAAGACTTCATATACATTGTAAACTGCAAGTTCTGCCCAGTTCTGAATGTGCTCCCATAAACTGCTTCAACCACTCTTGCAGGTGCAGGACTTGCGGTGGAAGTGGTCTCGGTTACTGCTCCCGCTGCCTTGGGACTGGTGAGTATCGGTATATAATGGGATTTCAGTTCATGAAGATGAATTCATCTCATAGCAGAGACGATAAGAATGAGGCTCAATGCAAGCAAGACCGCCGTTCTGCAGCAGATTTCTACAAAGGGTAAATAATAAATATATATACGTTTTGACAGACTCAGTCGATGTTGTACCAAAATTCGGTTATGTAAAAGTAGGAATGCTATCAATAGTTCGGATCAAGTATCTGCTCTCAGTAATGCATAATCGGATTGTTATTCAATTCAGATGGAAAAGCGCTTCTTAGTGTATACATTGTTTTAGCAGACCAACTCGAATCAAATCCCTTGGAGGAAACAGAAGCCTATCTCCAGCTTCAAGCTTCTTAGTGTATTGATTGTTTTTCGTGTTGGTTAGGCCTAATTCCAAGGAACCATCAGGAACATAAATCCAGATGCGCCGGGGTGAGTGTGAGGTGGGAATAGTGAGTTTGGTGGAAGATGAAGCGTTGCGTTTGACACACTCAGGTCGTTAAGAAAAGGAAACTCGACCACGCTTGCCTTAAGGGAACTGGAAACTCGACGCTTGCCTGTGTTGCCTTTTGAGGAGCTAAATAATCAGCTTGTATTGTTGAGATTTGTGTTGTCATTTTCTCTGTTTTCTTCTTAGTTGGCCTGAGAGTCACGGACAAGACGGCATAGATATATGCTTACCGGAGCTGTATACACTATACGGCTAACAATAACATCAACTTAATTAGTTAATTTGGCTGAAATTCTGACGATATATGGATTGAAAGGCTTAGCTCTGGTTTGGTACTAAGGTGCTTCTAAAAAAGTGAGCTTAAAAAAAAAGTGAGTATAAAAAAAAAAGTTGAAAGTTTTTTTGTGTTTGGTAAACATTCAACTTCATTTTTTTTCACATTTTTTTTGTGAAAAAAAAAGCCAAAAACACAAAGCTGCAAAACCCAACTTTGAAAAACCAGCTTTTTTTGCTTGCCCCCTCATGAGCTTGAATCTCTTGATTCTAATGCAATGCCGATAACTCCTTGTAATGCTTCCCTGTCTGCCTAACTTTGACCTACTCCGATGAAGCCGATGAAGAAGAACTCAAGTTCTTGGCGGGTTTCTGCTCCGGCGGTGGTGTCAGCGGCGACATCGTATTTTCCCTCTCTTTCTCCCCAGTCAACACACTCACAGCTGTCCCCACGCCTCGTATGCTGTTCTTCAACAGAGCAACCCTTCTTCTCTTGCTCATACTCAGGCTCTTCGAAACAAACGAATTCGCCCCTGCACCAACCTTCCTGTCATCGCCACTGCCTTCGCTAGAAATGCTCTATCTTCGCATCACCTCTTTCACCACCGATGAGTAGCCGACACATTTCTCGAACTCGTCGACCGTCAATTGCTTCCCCGTTTGGAGATCTCTCAGTCGATTCCAGCACCTGTCCTGATCGTACTCATTCACATGAACTCAGTTCTCGCGTCCAGATTCTTAATCAAGAAGAAGGCTCCTAACCGGTTGTTCGATAAGATAGACGACAATCCACCGCTGGTCCGAACTAATCGGCTCTTAGGGGTTTATAACTGTTTATAAATAGTTTATATAAATCTTATAAATGTCATAAATTATTATATAATATTCAACATCATATCTTTTTTAGTCATTTTACACAGTCACAGTAGTTTTACATAAAAATTTACCAAATACTTTAACACTGTTTTGTTTTGCTAAAAGCACTTTCACAAAAAAAAAGTTTACCAAACACTCTACTATTTTATTTCACAGCTATTTATTCTCGTAGCATAGCTGACATATTATATATTCCGAGGCTGCTTTTTTTCTCGGGAGCATTTTTGCTCACCATCATAATTATGGTGTATACTCACCACACATCTAATCATCTGCCATGTGTCATTATACCTAACTGTAGTTAGCTTTCACATTAAATGTTACTTTTTTCAATTTTGAAAAAAAAAAAACCAAAGTTAAGTGAAAGGGCATGTGACAGATGATTAGATGAAATGACATTTAATGTGAAAAAGTAACATTTAATGTGAAAGTTAACTACAGTTAACCAAAGTTAATTGAAAAAGTAACATTTGATGTAAAAATTAACTAAAGTTAAGTGAAATAACACATGTCAAATTATTAGATGTATGGTAAGCATACACCGTAGTTATGGTGATGAGCATAAAATGCTTCCTATATTCCGATTAATAATTAGTCAATTAATTGTCTGAAGTTTTTTGGACGTACATACGTATGCAAACGAGAGTTTTTGCATGGAAAATGACAGCAACGTACGTGTGTGCATGAAGAAGAATCCATTATTGGCTTTGGAACTAGGATGGACGTACTTGGCTGCAATATTTGACAACATGAGATGCAACTTGCAAGATAAATGTATGTGTTTTAGCTTTTTATTGAAAAATTGTAGTCTATGATACTTGAATCCAAAATCTTCTTCGACCAAGGGTAAATAAAGCTATGAAAGACATTGACTTCCCAACTCGGGGTTCTACAAAACAAAAGCTTGCCATAATTCTGAAGCATACAAGCACTAACTCATGGTCCTTTCTGAAGATGAAACTGTGATTCCAATTCCTAACATTCTGAAACACTGGAGTAAGAACTGAATTCCATTGGTTTCCAACAATCTCATTACCTTTGCAACAATCTGATTCCCCAAAATAAGAATGAACAGTTATAGATATACATGATGATAAAAAGAGCGAATGGCCCTGAAGATCCTTATAACCAAATGAAAGTAGAAAATGACTCTTGTGTTTTTTATTTTTCTAGACATAATCTTTAAATGATGAAAATAATGAACAATTCTGATTATAATAACCGTACAATAAAATGATGTCACCTTAGTCCTTCTTACTAGAAATGAGGGAAATATTATTTTTTTTAACGAATAAGTACTCTATTAAAAAAATAGAATTAAAGGGAAAACCATACGTCAACAAAATCCAAAACACAAAGTTATCAAATCAAAGTTTGCATAATAAGCGAATTATTAAGCTCAGTTGCACTTTGCTATGTAGGAGCTAGTGGGTATTGAAGCCAGTCTTGATCTTCTCAATGGTACCAACATGTGTCTTAAATGATTTGGCAAGGATCACACCGTCTATTCCCGTGCCAAATACAGACGGCACGACTGTAACTGCTCTAGCACTTGCACTTCCGAATGCTGCAATGGCGGTGGCTGGCAACTGAGATCCGAGTTGTACTGGTAATGGACTAATCCTTCGGGAAAAACAGACAGATCTCCAGTTTGAAGCTTTTGAGTATATAGATTGTTTTTCGTGTCGATCAACCCTACTTCCAAGGTACCATCAAGAAGAAACAACAGTCCAGTTTCGTCCGGGCGGGTGTGAACTAAAGTACTGTATACGACACACTTTGGCCATTGAGAGCTGGGAACTCAACAATGCTTGTCTTTGACGCCTTAACGGTTTGAGGAGCTTGATCGAAGATGCCGTGAAATCCAGTGAAAGTGAAGAACTTTCCATCAACTGTACCGTTGTAATCTGGTGGGACTATAAAGTCGGAAATAATGTCAGGATCACTTGCTATTACTGCCCTTTTGAAGGTGGCCCAGGAAAATACAATATGACCAGTGATGAGGAGAGATTTTTCAGTATAACCGGTACACGGGTGGTACACCACGTGTCACTATACAAATGGTGGGATATGTGTGCTAAAAAGTTAATAACTTAAAAAATAAAATTTCTCACCACTCCTATTAAAACACGTGATGTACTACTTGTGTTCCCGTAATAACTAAAAATTTCTCCAGTGATGAGTTGATTTTATATTATTGTAGACATCAAAATTTTGGTAAATAACCCTTGATCGATAAATCAAAGTTTCAACGCTCATATATTACATAAATTTTACACGTAGCATATGACTCGACGAAAAAATGAAATAAGTCGGAAAGTCATCAAACAGGACACGTGTCAACACATGGCAGAAACGACTTATTTCATCTGGAATATTATATTCAAAATTAGGCCTTGGAAAATTCTATAAATAGAAGCCAATTTCATTTCATTTTAAGGAGGAATTCATATTACACCTTGAAGCTCTGAAGCTCTGAAACTCCGAAGCTCTCAAGCATCCAGATTCCCGAAGAATCAAGAAAGCCTTATTCTTTCTTCGTTCATCGTTCTTCCAAGATCAAGCCCCGACGGCCCCTTGGATCAACAATCCACCGATTCAAGATCAAGCCCCGACGGCCCTTGAAGAAAGTGTTCTTCGTTCTTCGTTCTTCGTTCATCGTTCTTCCAAGATCAAGCCCCGACGGCCCTTGGATCAACAATCATCCACCTTCAAGATCAAGCCCCGACGGCCCCTTGAAGAACTTCCACCAATTCAGGATCAAGCCCCGACGGCCCTTGAAGAAAGTGTTCTTCGTTCTTCGTTCATCGTTCTTCCAAGATCTAGCCCCGACGGCCCTTGGATCAACAACATCAACAAATCCACACACCCAACCGTTCTTCAAGATCAAGCCCAAAAGCCCTTGAAGATCCGTTCATCACTGTTCTTCAAAGATCAAGCCCAAAAGCCCCTTGAAGATCCGTTCATCACCGTTATTCAAGATCAAGCCTCAACGGCCCTTGAAGAAACGCTCATCCTCAAGATCAAGCCCCAACGGCTCCTTGAAGATCCGCTCAAATCCACCTTTAAGATCAAGTCCACAGCCCTTGAAGAACGTTCATCCTTAGATCAAGCCCAACGGCCCTTTGGATCAATCGCACATCCACAAATCAACACCTTATGGAGATCGAATCAGAGGATCAAATTTAAGAGAGATTGTAACCCAAAATCATCAAATACAAATATTATTTTGTGCACGTTGTTCTTGTCTCTTTCGTTTTAGGAAATTTTCGTGTTCACAAATTTGGCACGCCCAGTGGGACAATCTCTGCCTCTCATCTCTTTCTCCGTTCAAGAAATTCAAGCACACTTCCAAAAATCAATGGCATCAAGCAAGGGACAAGCCGTTCTCACAAAGGGAAGAAGCCTGAGCATTTCAGCCATGAACGGAGCATCCATTGGCGCCACAAACGCTCCTCAACATGCCACTTCAAAGTTAATGCCGCTAAAAGAGCAAGGGGAGCATCAAAGGCGCGAGTCCGTCATCAACCTGACCTCATTGGGTGCACCAAAGCATGCTACTGAGGCACACAAGATGACATCCCAAAGCAGCCAACGACGTTCTTCGTCAGCATCCTGGATATCTAAAGGAAAGTCACATATATTGGTTACACAAGTCATGACCATCGACGTTACCTCCATCGAAGAGCAGCTGGCTCAAATGAATGAAGCAATCGCAAGGCTAACCCGAACTGTGGAAGAAAAAGACTTGTAAATTGCAGCACTAGTCAACCGATTGGAGGTACAGGACGGCGAAAAACCCGACCCAGAGGATGATCCACTAAAGGGAGGAACTGGCGGAGAAGAGGAGCCTCCGATGAAGAAAATCGATGTGAAGCCGAGCCAAACCAAGCAACGACACTTATGGGATCTCTTTCTATCCAGCAGCTGCAGGAGATGATCACCAACACCATCAAGGCACAGTACGAAGGGAGCTCAAATACCTCCGGGTTGTACTCGAAGTCGTATTCAAAGAAGATTGACGCCTTAAAGATGCCGAGGGGTTATCAACCGCCAAAGTTCATGCAATTCGATGGAAAGGGAAACCCGAAACAGCACATTGCCCACTTTGTTGAAACTTGCAACAACGCAAGGACCGAAGGGGACTACCTCGCCAAGCAGTTTGTGCGCTCGCTGAAAGGAAACGCCTTTGAGTGGTACACGGACCTAGAGCCTGAGTCCATCAACAGCTGGGAGCAATTGGAGCAGGAATTCCTCAACCGCTTTTACAGCACTCGCCGCACTGTGAGCATGCTAGAGATAATGAGCACAAAGCAGTGGAAGGACGAGCCAGTCATTAACTACATCAACAGATGGCGCACTCTAAGCCTCAACTGTAAAGACAGACTCTTGGAAACCTCTTCAATCGAGATGTGCATCCAAGGCATGCAATGGGGTTTGCAATACATCCTTCAAGGCATTAAACCACGGACCTTCGAGGAATTGGCCACTCGCGCCCATGACATGGAGTTAAGCATCGCCCATCATGGGAAGAAGGAACCGATCGCCGACTATAACAACGACAAAGTTCTTGAGACAAAGGTGGAGAAGGCTGCGTGGAAATCCACCAAGGAAGCAATGACGGTCAACATAGTTCCCGTCAAAATCTCTACACAAGGCAATGCGATTCAAGCTGAAGCTTTTCGTGATCAAGAGATGCGTAGACGCACTTTAAAGGAGCTTGAGGAGAAGACTTATCCATTCCCCGACTCTGATGTGGTTGCCATGTTAGAAGACTTGCTGGAAAAGAAGGTGATCGGCTTGCCTGAGTGTAGACGGCCAGAGGAGATGAATCGTACCGACAGTCTAATGTACTGTAAATTCCACCGTTTCATCAGTCATCCAACGGAAAAATGCTTCGTACTGAAAGATCTCATCCTGAAGCTAGCACAACAAGGGAAAATCGAGCTTGACCTCGAAGACACGGTTGAAGCACACACTACTACTATCGTGTTTGGATCACTCAATCATGTGCCTCTCCAAAGCATGCATGACCATTCCCGTCAATGTTCAAGTCATACGGCACTTCCTACACAACCATCACCGGGGGCAAGCAACCAAGATGCATTTACCGGTAATAAGGAAGGGTGGACATCGGTGACCTACAAAAAACGAGGAAGCCAAGACCACAAGCCACAAGGCCAAAAGAGGATCCTAAACCCGCCCCTCAAACTTCAGTCTTCGACAGGCTAAATCATTCAAAACCTAGAATTTCGGCACTTGATCGCATCAGTGGTCGAGACCGAACTTCCGTCTTCAGAAGGCTTAAGACGCCAACACCACAAATATCTGTCTTTGAAAGGTTATCAAAACCCAAGAAACAAAGCGGCACAGCTAGATCTCCCCCGCAACGGTCGGCTGCGGACAGACTTGAAGAAACTAAGAAGCCTTCTAGAAACGGGAAGACAACGCCAAAGGAAGAAAAGCTCGACAGTCTAGCAAGAAAAGACGATGTTCAAAGCTTGATTCCTTCAAGGATGAAGCGCCAAGCAGCTTTGGAGGTCAACACAAAAGGACCACTGAAGGTAAGGAGGTGCACCATCATCTACACCGGCCAATCTTCACACCAACAAACCCAAGAGGACCGCACTAAAGAGGAGGCCCAAGAAGACAAAAAAGACGAAATCCTGGAAGAATACGTCACTTCTGGCTTTGTCAACTCAAAATCTTCACCTCAATCGCTGAGGGCATGCTCCAAAACCATGCCAGTCAAGCCAAGTGAAGTTGAAGGATGGACTCATGTCACTCCGAAGAAACTGCACAAGAAGCATATAACTTCTCCACAAGTTCACCCATCGGAAAGGGGGCAAAGCAACTTTCGCCAACCTCCAAAGCAATGTGAAAGTGTTGAAGATGAGGAAATTTCGACACAAAGATCGACCATGCGCGATCTCTCCTTCCTCAGAAAATTATTCAGCTACTCGATGAAGGCTCCTTGCTATAAAGATTGCGAGGAACACCTTTCCAGGCAGCAACCATCTCTTCCACAAGTTCACCAATGGGAAAAGGGGCAAAACAGCTCCTGTCAACCTCCAGAACAATGTGAAAGTGTTGGAGATAATGAAACTTTGACACGAAGATCATCCATCCCCATCACGATGTGTGACATCTTCCCAGAAGACTTATTCAACTACTCAGTCAAGGCTCTTTGCTATGAAGATTGTGAGAAACAACTCTCCCGGATCGCTTGACGAACCACAAATACTTCTTGTTCGCACGAGCTTAAACTGCACGAACCAATGCTCCTTGTTCGCATGAGCCTAAACTGCATGAATGGAAACTCCTCGCCTGTACGAGTCTAAACTGTACACGGCAATAAGGCTCCTCGCCTGCACGAGCCTAAACTGCATGGCGCAACGCTCCTGATCCGCACGAGCATAAAAGGCAACACCAACGCTCCTGATCTGCAAGAGCATAAAAGGTGACACCAAAGCTCCTGGTCTGCACGAGCATAAAAGGCAACACCAATGCTCCTGGTCTACACGAGCATAAAAGGCAACACCAACACTCCTGGCCCGCAAGAGCATAAACTGTGTACGGCAAAATCAGCATCAAAATCACTGTTAAATTCATCACTCATTTGAACTACGTTATGACTTGATCTCTTCTTTGGAAGAGTACGTAGGCAACTTGAAACTTCAAAACTTCAAGTACAGTCACATCATCATCAAAAAACACAAACACTTTGAAGAATAAAAAGCAAATTCAAAATATGAATACTTTCTTTCTTTAAAGGAATGATTTGGTTACAAAGCCGTATTACAAAGGTGGGCATTACGCCAACGTCACCACCGAGGAAGGTTGTGACCAAAAGGCATTACACAGCATAAACTCGCTGCAGTCTTTTGTACAACCCCACAAGGTAAAGGTGACGCACTGTAACAAGCTCCAAACAGCAGCGGCAAATAGCCCATGGCAAGCAGCAAGGTCAATGTGCACGGCAACGTCCCCCACCGAGGAAAGTTGTGACCAAAAGGCATTACACAACATAAACTTGCTGCAGCCTTTTGCACAGCACCACACGGCAGCGCACCACCGGGGAAAACTGTGATCAAAAGGCACTACATAGCGAAACCCCGTTGCAGTCTCTTGCACAAACCCTAGGCAGCAGAAAGCACAGATATGCCCACATCTTGCTCACTCCAAATACCATGTCTCTGAAAGCTTATTGAGGGTTCCAACATCATGCTCTGCCTTCTCCAAAATTAAAGGTTCCTAGCATCACATCAAATAAAAAAATAATAATAATGTTTTATTAGAAAAAAAATACATATGTTTTATGTATTTAAAAAAAAAATACATACGTTATTAGTTGTTTAAAAAAAAATTACATACATATATACATACAAATATATATTTAAAAAAAAATACATACGTTATTAGTTGTTTAAAAAAAAAATTTACATACATATACATACAAATATATATATATATATATATATGTATATATGTATGTATATCCATCAGCAGCAAGCCTCTCAAAAGGAGGCCATCCAGGCCCAAATGGCAGCCTCCAAGCCCACTTCCTTGTCTGTCGATAGTAGATCTCCATTAGGCAGGTTCGTCTCAACGGTGCAGACCCATCATCAAGGCCCTCGCCTCTGATCTTGACGCGGCAGAGTAGTGGATAAACTCCATCGCCCAGTCTGTCTCTTCCACCGTTGCTACACACGGTGCGCACACCCGGAGCAAGTGGACATTCTTCCAGCCCACGTTCCTTGTCAACGAAAAGAAGACCTCCTCCTCACTATCACCATCTTCAACTTCAGTTTCAACCTCATGATCTCCACCACCGTTTTGCCGCCTGCTCATGAAGATGGGTGCAGCGACATCACCGACGAGGTTGCGGAGCCGAGAGGACGCACGGCAAGGAAGCGAGGTTCAAGGCAGGCGTCGGAGATGTCGAGTACATGGACGGAAGAGAGGTCAACACCGGCGTTTTGGAACTGGTAGTTGAAGAACTTCTCGAGGAAGGTGATGACGTGGAGCTTGATGGACTCGTGCTTAAAGTGGACGAAGGCGGACGGGGCGTCGATGTCATACCCTTCAGCTCTTCCCCTGATGCTCCAAAGATCTGCTCCACCGCCTGAATCTCCACCAACTCCTCCTCGTCCTCCTCTGCATCATTCTCCTGCCATTGCAATACACCGTTCTTTCTGCTGGATTATTCACCGAGACACATGAAGAAAGCTTGAGAGGTACTCTACTTCTTCCCTGCTCAGCCGATGGCAGCAGAGTGTCGATGCAGCACCAACCGTTAATGAATGCTAGCGGAAGCAACAAGACGATCTCCCTCGACCCCAGATCAGATCTCGTCGAAGCTCCAGTGATCTCGGGGTGATCTTGGGACAGCCTGTTCTTTGTTCTCTAGCCTCCAACTTCATCACCATACTCGTGACCTTCTCTGAGCAATAGGATGCTCGGCAGTTGCTGCTTATGCGTCCATCCTTGCCTCTATCAACTCCTGCAAACTACAGCAGCAGGACAAGCTCCCCGACCATCCCTGCAAATTCCTCAACTCACCATCCAAATTTATACAAAAAAATAATAATAATAAAAAAGAAAGATGGTGGAATGTTAGTACATCCGCACCATATAAAATATGTATAATAATATATAATATATATGGTAGTGGATGCATGACAAAATAGGAGAATGGTGCCACACCATTTGCACAATTGGTGGTGGTCAGCACCGAAAGCAAACGGAAAAGAAGAAAAAAAATAAATATATATATATATATATATAAAGAAGTAAATGGATTCTTGGTGGCTAGCACCATGCCAAAAAAAAAAAAAGGGGAAAGGGTTTTTGGAATGGTGGATCAGTCCATGTGAAAAAAAAAAAATATATATATATGTACATAATATATGTATGTATATAGCAAAAAAAAAATGCATTGAGAGAAATAAAGTCCATTTCATTGATTTCTCTGGAAAATTACAGTGGGAACATTTACATGCCAAAAAAAAAATGTGCAAACAAACAAAAGCCTTCATTGATCAGGTGGCGCCTCAGTACTCGGCGGAACCCCAGAAGGAGGAGGCATCGAAGGTTGATCATTTGGAGCTTCATTACGCGGTACAGCCCCAGAAGATGAAAGCAAATGCTATTGGAACAAACCCACAAACCTCTGATGATCAAGTAAAATCTGACCATCAGATTCCTACATCTGGTCAATCTTCATCTTCATGTTTGTAGCATAGTTATGTGCGAACCTGTGCAACTGTTTATTCTCATGATTGAGCCCTCTAATCTCCTGTTTGAGACTCATCACCTCAGCCGCCAATGATTCAACTTGACGGGTTCGAGCAAATAGGTGTTGGGCCATATTAGACACAGAACCTGCACACTGCACACTGAGAGCCAGAGAATCTTTAACAGCCAACTCATTAGACCATTTGGAAAGTAGTCTGTTATCTTTGGGAGTGACAAGGTTCCTGGCCACCACCGCAGCGGTCATATCATTCTTCATCACCGAATCCCCAACGGTAAGAGGACCAATAGGGGATATGAAGGATGGGCGCCATATGTTGTCTGGAGAAGGCGGGACTGCCTCTTCACCAAGGTTCAAGTCAAGACGACGGTCGGAGGGGCCAAACATTTTCAAAAGTGTTGAAAGAAAGAAGAGATCGGACAAATCAAGATCTTAGAAGTGCAAGAAGGGAGTTTCTACAAGCGAAAATTCAAGTGTGCTTTGAAATGAACTGCGTGCCTCTATAAAAAATCAGCACTCGACGGGATTTCAGAGATCGAAGAGGCGAGCTCAGAATTCGAAGAAGCCAATTCAAAAATCGAAGAGGTGCTAACTTTCTCAAAAGCTGGGCTTGCTCGGAAACCACTGGCCAATCTTCCTTTCCAGACTTGTCCGCACTTGTCACATGCAACCTCTGCAATCGACGGAGCTTAGAAATTGAAGAGGCCAATTCAAAAATCGAAGAGGCAAGCTCAGAAATCGGAGAGGCATCTTGCTTTTCCAGACGCGTCAGCACCCATCACATGCAAACTCAGCTTTGCGGAAATCACGGGTAATTTGTCGAAGCGCCGATCCCAGATATCGAAGAGGCGCCAGTCTTTTTCAGCCTCGTCAACACCTGTCACATGCACACTCAGCTTGGCGGAAATTACGGACAATTTGTCAAAGATTTCTGATAAAAAATAAAACACGTGAAGCCATACTGATCAATCACTCAATGGTTGCCGACACAAGTGAAAGAATAGTACCTTTACAGGTATTAAAGAACTTCCTATAACTGTCCACCTTCACCCTCCATAGCAAGGCAGATATACATAACCTTTCTTTATCTCCGAGAATGCCTTCCCAATGAAGCCTCTCAAGTCACTCAGTGTTCCTTATTCCTTGGGGTACCTCTGCAAGCAAATGACACCAAAGCAAAAGTATCTCATATCACCAGAGTATAAAGCAAGAGTATCTCATATCATGCTTTCTCCCTATCCTTTCCTTTGTCCTTGTTCTTACCTACAAAGACAAGGATAAAGAAAACCATATGCCGGAACCTCCACTCAAACTCGGGTAAGGAATCGACTACTTGGAACCTTTGCCTGGTTGCTTACCTGGCATTGCTCTCTAGTACTCATCTTCAGCTGCTGATGTACTTCCAAAGAAGATGCCACATTTGCCTGGAGAATAGATAAGGCAAGTGAAAATGATACCTTGCAGCATGTGGAGACAACGTGCAGAAGACACAAGTAGAGACGAATGCAGCCTGCATAGTCAACTCAGCAGAAGGAGTCTAAGTTGAGGAACTCAAGAAGCTGCCACATCTGCTTGGAGAACAAATAAAGAAATGCGGCATGCACAATCAACTCAGTAGAATGAGTCCGAGTTGAAGAATTAGAGAGAAGAAGGGGTCTAAGTTGAATCCAAGAGCTCGAGAAGCTTTAACAACATATTGATGGCACCATCGCCGAAAAGCAAAGCCTCGCTGTGCAACGCTGTCAAATCGCCACCACTTCTTCGAAAGCAAGAGTATTTCATATCATGCTTTCTCCCTGTCCTTTTCTTTGTCCTTGTTCTTACCTGCGGGACAAGGAGAAAGAAAGCAATCAGTCAGCACTTGGTATCAATCTTCCGATCTGGAACCGACTGCTTGGAACCCTTCCCTGATTGCTTACCGAGCACTGCTCTCGAGGTACCCATTATCTCAACATCTTATGCTTCCAGAGAAGATACCACATCTGCCAGAAGAACAGATAAGGCAAGGGATAATGATACATTGAAGCATGTGGAGACAAGCACAACAAAGCACGTGCCGATTCATCCGCTACTTCTTCAAAATCAAAAGTATCTCATATCATCAGGGTTGCAATCACTATGGGTGGAGGACTCATTTTGACCCTCAAATTCTTGGGTCGACTCGCTAGACGTTGTGGGCTGCACGTGCCAATTCACCACCCTTGAATCAAATCCTTAAAGATCAAGTCACCAACTGGAAGAATAGCCCATCAATCTTGAAGATCATACCGTTGACCAAACTGCTCAGGTGTGAATTAGAAAGATTGAACAAAGCAACAAGTCGTCACCTTCACCTCGTGTCTGCTTGCCATATGTTCGAGTCAACCTTCAAGAATCAAGCCTTAACGGCCTTTGAAGAAGCTTCTAGCCAAATTCAAGATCAAGCCTCGACGGCCCTTGAGGAAATCACAAGTTCGATTCAAGATTAAGCGTCCACCATATTTGAATCAAATCCAGTTCAAGAATAAGCTGTGGAAAATCAACAATTGGAGGAATCCAAAAAATCCTCCAACCCAGTTCAAGATCAAAGCTGTGGAAAGTCAACAAAGCGCAAAAACAAATACGTGCCGATTCATCCACTACCAAAGCCAAAGATCATCTACCACATGAAGCTCCTTGTGGTCCAATTTTAACCTTCAAGATTAAGCCTCGACGGCCCTTGAAGAAATTTCAAACAAAGTCCAAGAACAAGCCTCAATGGCCCTTGAAGAAATTTCCAGCCCAATTCAAGATCAAGCCCCAACGGCCCTTGGATCGACATCTACATTAAGGAACTTCAAAACGCATCTTCTACACGTGACAAGCACATGTATACGACACGCCTTGAAGTGGGGGCATTTGTAGACATCAAAATTTTGGTAAATAACTGTTGATCGATAAATCAAAGTTTCAACGCTCATATATTACATAAATTTTACACGTAGCATATGACTCGACGAAAAATTAAAATGAGTCAGAAAAGTCATCAAATAGGACACGTGTCAACACATGGCAGAAATGACTTATTTCATCTGGAATATTATATTCAAAATTAGGCCTTGGAAAATTCTATAAATAGAAGCCAATTTCATTTCATTTTAAGGAGGAATTCATATTACACCTTGAAGCTCTGAAGCTCTGAAGCTCTGAAACTCCGAAAGTCTCAAGCATCCAGATTCCCGAAGAATCAAGAAAGCCTTCTTCTTTCTTCGTTCATCGTTCTTCCAAGATCAAGCCCCGACGGCCCCTTGGATCAACAATCCACCGATTCAAGATCAAGCCCCAACGGCCCTTGAAGAAAATGCTCTTCGTTCTTCGTTCATCGTTCTTCCAAGATCAAGCCCCGACGGCCCTTGGATCAACAATCATCCACCTTCAAGATCAAGCCCCGACGGCCCCTTGAAGAACTTCCACCAATTCAAGATCAAGCCCCGACGGCCCTTGAAGAAAGTTTTCTTCGTTCTTCGTTCATCGTTCTTCCAAGATCAAGCCCCGACGGCCCTTGGATCAACAACATCAAAAAATCCACACATCCAACCGTTCTTCAAGATCAAGCCCAAAAGCCCTTGAAGATCCTTTCATCACTGTTCTTCAAAGATCAAGCCCAAAAGCCCCTTGAAGATCCGTTCATCACCGTTATTCAAGATCAAGCCTCAACGGCCCTTGAAGAAACGCTCATCCTCAAGATCAAGCCCCAACGGCTCCTTGAAGATCCACTCAAATCCACCTTTAAGATCAAGTCCACGGCCCTTGAAGAACGTTCATCCTTAGATCAAGCCCAACGGCCCTTTGGATCAATCGCACATCCACAAATCAACACCTTACGGAGATCGAATCAGAGGATCAAATTTAAAAGAGATTGTAACCCAAAATCATCAAATACAAATATTATTTTGTGCACGTTGTTCTTGTCTCTTTCGTTTCAGGAAATTTTCGTGTTCACAATTATATATTTAGCTCTATTCTTAGTATATTTTGGTTAATATTTTGAAAGAATTTTGACACTTTAAATTGTATTTTCAATATAGGACTTTTGACTTCTTCTGGAGCAAAATGTGATCAAATGAATGAATTTTGGAGTAATTCCAGTTGAAGGATGTTCGTGAGTCACTCGGCTTGATTGTATCGAAATTTGGAATTTTTCTTGCTAGCGGTTATTTTCTGGCTATAGAATAAAGGAGAATTAATTGCTTATGATTGATTGCATGTCTGTTTTGAATTATTAATCATTGTTTTAAGAGTAATGTTATTCATACAATGTTTTTATATCACATTTCTATACCACCTTAGGTGGCATCTGATGTGGATAGCCACATCATTTGAAAAATTTGCAAAGCCCAAGGAAAGGAATAAAAAAGACTCATTGTATACCACAATCATCATTTAGTTAACTAGTTTTTCTTAATTATTAGTTTATTAAATAATGAACTAAATTTAAAAATCTAATTAATTTAAATGATGTGGCTGTCCACATAAAATGCCACCTAAGGTGGTATGAAAATGTGGTACAAAAACATGGTATAAATAGCATTACTCATGTTTTAAACTATCTAATTGTCTTGATGATTGGGCACCATTAGGATATTTAGAAAAGTAATTTGATGCAATTTTGGTCGAAAGGTTCCTTGATGTTGGCTTCTTGCAATTAATAATTGTAATTTCACTTAAGATAAACACCACGTCTTAAGGGTTACATGGTTTTTCAAAGGGTTTTCATAAAACTTAATGAGTCTTTCGTATTCATATTTGATCTGGACAGATTACATGTTAGATATACATTCTATGGTAAAATATAAATTAGGAAAACCTAACCTTCAAAGTGGCATGTGTAGATCATAAGTAATTAATAAAAATTCATAGGATTACTAGGTGATGGTGGAACCTTAGTGCTATTATAAATTGGTATTTAAAACTCTTTTCTTTTGTCGTGTTAGTTTGGGAGGATTTACTATTAGTTTTTAATTAAAATTCGTTTTTAATATTACCCAAATTTAAAATCACCTTTCTCAATTTTTAGTTTTAAGTAATTAATTAGGAATTTTTTTGCATAAATTATTCAAATGGTCATTGAGGAGAACGACCTTACATAAGCATCTATACTACAATAACCTTGTATTCTTGCAAGTATTTTGTGTGATTTTATCCTTCTTTTCGTAAGTGAGACAAATCGTATCAACCAGTAATTGAAACAATCTCATAGCCATAACCATGGCAGACAATTAAAATGTACCATATAATGTCGGTGCTTCTGTTTAAGGTTTTGTTTATGGAGATTGTGGTGCTTCGATTGCTGACTTGCTAGCTTGGTATTTATAGTCTTTCTCTAGGAGCTGATATATATATAAGTTTTTGTAGGGCTATCTACATATTGTTTGGGTTAGTATTTGAACATTGGATTTGAATGAAGGAAAGCCCAATGATGCCAATTAAAAAGGGACTTACCTGAAGCCCAGCACCGAGCCCAAATGTAAATTGAAGTCTTCTCGGCCAAATACAAGCCACGTGCTTACCATTGAAGAGACAAGTGATGAAGTCTAACCTACTACCAGCCAAATAATGCTTTCTAGTGGCATTCCAAGTAAAAAGCTGATGACTGACTACCCTCCAAGTGCTTTTGGGCAAGAACAAAGTTACAGCAGTCGGGCTAAATTGCCTATAAAATGAGGAAAAGGCCCCAGAGACAAGGACACTCAACCAATCAACATACAAACAGACACTCAACCAATCAAACAAACAAACATACAAACTCAACTCTCAAGCCAAATTTGCATCCAAAAGCTGAAATCAACCCAGATTCAGTCCATTTTAGCGACAAGCTATCTCTTGTTCAGTTTAAAGCTCTATTATCTCCCTCAGTGGCTTAGTATCGATTCCCTTGTGTAAAATTGTTTACCATCTGTTTGTACCATACTTGACCAATCCCAAAACTACTAAGCACCGGTCAACGTTATACCGTCAAGGACCTAGAAGAGTTTCCCTCCAACCAGGAGGCCAATCACAGCACGACACATGTCAATGTTAGAATGAAACTAGAAACTCTCTTCTATAAATAGAGATCATTCTCTTACAATATTTCCTAACGTCATTTGTACTAAATCATTCACTAGTACTCACAAAAGGAGAGCTTAAACCTATGTACTTGTGTAAACCCTTCACAATTAATGAGAACTCCTCTACTCCGTGGACGTAGCCAATCTGGGTGAACCACGTACATCTTGTGTTTGCTTCCCTGTCTCTATCCATTTACATACTTATCCACACTAGTGACCGGAGCAATCTAGCGAAGGTCATAAACTTAACACTTTCTGTTGTACCAACGTTCTCTCCGATTTTTAAGCACGTAATTTTATTGGGAGTCTGGCTCTCGAGATTCGGAGAGTGGTGCCTTTTCGATTTTTGAGAAAGCAATCATGTTGGGAGTTTGACTCTTGAGATTCGGAGAGCAGTGTCTCTTCGATTTTTGAGAAAGTAATCCTGTTGGGAGTCTGGCTCTCGAGATTCGGAGAGCGGTGCCTCTTCGATTTTTGAGCAAGCAATCTTGTTGGGAATTTTTTCTCAAATGTGAGTAAATGTTGGGCATTTTTTCCAATCTGCCTTGCCACGGAGCACGGATGTTGACACACATTGGGACTATCTAGTTATCAAGCAGTGGTGTTGTTCCTTGTGGGTAATAGTAGGGTAGCTGGACCTTCAAAATTTATATGTCTAAACTTTGTTAGAGATCTTTGGCAAAGTTATATGTGGTACCCAAGGAGCTGATGTTGTGTGTGGAAAGTGGTGCCTCTTCAAAATCCGAAGAGTGGTGCCTCTTCGATTTTTGAACCAACGGCCCTGTTGCCCTTTCTTTTATAAGGGCACCAATTGTGTGCAAGAAGTACATTCAGAGAGTTATTGCTTGTAGAAATTTTCCCCTTACTATAGACATTTATTGCACCTCATTTCTCCTTCATCATTTATGAGAATGTCTGGCCTATCTGACCGTCGTTTTGACTTGAACTTTGGTGAAGAGGCAGCCATGCCTTCTCAAGACAACATATGGCGCCCATCCTTCTTATCCCCTACTGGTCCTCTTACCATTGGGGATTCTGTGATGAAGAATGGTATGACCGCTGCGGTGGTGGCCAGGAACCTTCTCACTCTCAAAGATAACAGACTACTTTCCAAACGGTCTGATGAGTTGGCTGTTAAGGATTCTCTGGCTCTCAGTGTTCAGTGTGCAGGTTCTGTGTCTAATATAGCCCAACATCTATTTGCTCGAACCCGCCAAGTTGAATCATTGGCGGCTAAAGTGATAAGTCTCAAACAAGATATCAAAGGGCTTAAGCATGAGAATAAACAGTTGCACAGACTCGCACATGACTATGCTACAAACATGAAGAGGAAGCTCGACCAGCTGCAGGAATCTGATGGTCAGATTTTACTTGATCATCAGAGGTTTATGGGTTTGTTCTAAAGGCATTTATTACCTTCGTCTTCTGGGGCTGTACCGCGTAACGAAGCTCCAAATGATCAACCTTCGGTGCCTCCTCCATCTGGGGTTCTGCCTAGTACTGAGGCTCCGAATAATCATCCTCTGGTGCCTCATCTTTCTGGGGCTCTGCCGACTGCTAGGACTTCTCCTGAACAACCTTTGTGAAGGCCCTCTCTTGTTTGTTTATTTTGATTCATGTATATGTACGTATTTATAACTTATCGAAGATATCAATAAACAAGATTTGCTTCATTTCAACGTATTATGTTAAATACACCAAAACCTTCTTCACTAAGTTCTTTGAATTTTTCCTTTTGTTGAAGCTTGTATGTTGAAGCTTTGTGAATGAAGCATGTAGGTTGAGGTAGTGCTCCCTTAATTTCTCGAGTGAGGAAAACTTCTCGTTTGGAGGCTTGAAAAATCCAAGTCACTGAGTGGTCATGAGACTTCCGAGTATCAAGGTGCAGTAGCATATGGTAGGAGTCCCCCAAGTCTCCGGTCGAGGGAGTTGACGAATGGGGCATTTCCTTTCTAAGTGGTAGCCCAAAACTCCTTCTTCATATATATTTGTTATGAAAGTTGTTAGGCCCAAAGAAGAGGAGGCCTAGCAATTTTTTTTCGAATTGTTTTTTTTTTTTCAAATTTTCAAATTTCTGAATTTTTTAATTTTCGAATTTCCGAAAAAAAAAATATATATTAAAGCTTGTAGGTGATGCTTTGGTATTGAAGCTTTGTAGGTGAAGCTTTGAGGTTGAAGCTTCGTTGGGTACCATGAATTGATTTTGCTTCACATTATCTTGATCAAAATAGTGTGAAGCTTTTGTAGGTGAAGCTTTTGTGTTGAAGCTTTGTAGGTGAAGCTTTTATGGTGGGGGAAGCTTTTATGGTGGGGAAAGCTTTTGTGGGTGAAGCTTTTGTTGGTGAAGCTTTTATGGGTGAAGCTTTTGTGGGTGAAGCTTTTGTGGTGGGTGAAGGTTTTGTGGGTGAAGCTTTTGTGGTGGGTGAAGCTTTTGTTGGTGAAGCTTTTATGAGTGAAGCTTTTGTAAGTGAAGTTATTGTGGGTGAAGCTTTTGTAGGTGAAGCTTTGGATTTGAAGCTTTGTAGGTGAAGCTTTAGAGTTGAAGCTTTGTAGGTGAAGCTTTGGAGTTGAAGCTTTTGTTGGGTACCATGAATTGATTTTGCTTCACACTATCTTGATCAAGATAATGTGAAGCTTTTGAGAATTTGTAGTTGTCCTCCATTGGTGAAGCTTTTGTGGTGAAGCTTTTGTTGGTGAAGCTTTTATGGGTGAAGCTATTGTGGGTGAAGCTTTGGAGATGAAGCTTTGTAGGTGAAGCTTTGGAGTTGAAGCTTTGTAGGTGAAGCTTTTGTGTTGTAGCTTTTGTAGGTGAAGCTTTGGAGTTGAAGCTTTGTAGGTGAAGCTTTATAGGTGAAGCTTTTGTTGGGTAGCATGAATTGATTTTGCTTCACACTATCTTGATCAAGATAGTGTGAAGCTTTTGAGAATTTGTAGTTGTCCTCCATTGAACTTTTATTGGTGAAGCTTTGTTGGGTACCACAAATTGATTTTGCTTCACACTATCTTGATCAAGATAGTGTGAAGCTTTTGAGAATTTGTAGTTGTCTTCCATTGATGAAGCTTTGTTGGTGAAGCTTTTGTGGTGAAGCATTTGTTGGTGAAGCTTTTATGGGTGAAGCTATTGTGGGTGAAGCTTTTGTGTTGAAGCTTTGTAGGTGAAGCTTTGGAGTTGAAGCTTTGTAGGTGAAGCTTTGGAGTTGAAGCTTTGTTGGTGAAGCTTTTGTGTTGAAGCTTTTGTAGGTGAAGCTTTGGAGTTGAAGCTTTGTAGGTGAAGCTTTGTAGGTGAAGCTTTTGTTGGGTAGCATGAATTGATTTTGCTTCACACTATCTTGATCAAGATAGTTTGAAGCTTTTGAGAATTTGTAGTTGTCCTCCATTGATGAAGCTTTTGTTGGTGAAGTTTTGTTGGGTACCACAAATTGATTTTGCTTCACACTATCTTGATCAAGATAGTGTGAAGCTTTTGAGAATTTGTAGTTGTCTTCCATTGATGAAGCTTTGTTGGTGAAGCTTTTGTGGTGAAGCATTTGTTGGTGAAGCTTTTATGGGTGAAGCTATTGTGGGTGAAGCTTTTGTGTTGAAGCTTTGTAGGTGAAGCTTTGGAGTTGAAGCTTTGTAGGTGAAGCTTTGGAGTTGAAGCTTTGTTGGTGAAGCTTTTGTGTTGAAGCTTTTGTAGGTGAAGCTTTGGAGTTGAAGCTTTGTAGGTGAAGCTTTTGTTGGGTAGCATGAATTGATTTTGCTTCACACTATCTTGATCAAGATAGTTTGAAGCTTTTGAGAATTTGTAGTTGTCCTCCATTGATGAAGCTTTTGTTGGTGAAGTTTTGTTGGGTACCACAAATTGATTTTGCTTCACACTATCTTGATCAAGATAGTGTGAAGCTTTTGAGAATTTGTAGTTGTCCTCCATTGATGAAGCTTTTATTGGTGAAGCTTTTGTGGTGAAGCTTTTGTTGGTGAAGCTTTTATGGGTGAAGCTATTGTGGGTGAAGCTTTTGTGTTGAAGCTTTGTAGGTGAAGCTTTTGAGTTGAAGCTTTGTAGGTGAAGCTTTGGAGTTGAAGCTTTGTAGGTGAAGCTTTTGTGTTGAAGCTTTTGTAGGTGAAGCTTTGGAGTTGAAGCTTTGTAGGTGAAGCTTTTGTTGGGTAGCATGAATTGATTTTGCTTCACACTATCTTGATCAAGATAGTGTGAATCTTTTGTAGGTGAAGCTTTTGTGTTGAAGCTTTGTAGGTGAAGCTTTTATGGTGGGTGAAGCTTTTGTGGTGGGGGAAGCTTTTGTGGGTGAAGCTTTTGTTGATGAAGCTTTTATGGGTGAAGCTTTTGTGGTGGGTGAAGCTTTTGTGGGTGAAGCTTTTGTGGTGGGTGAAGCTTTTGTTGGTGAAGCTTTTATGGGTGAAGCTTTTGTAGGTGAAGTTATTGTGGGTGAAGCTTTTGTAGGTGAAGTTATTGTGGGTGAAGCTTTTGTAGGTGAAGCTTTGGAGTTGAAGCTTTGTAGGTGAAGCTTTAGAGTTGATGCTTTGTAGGTGAAGCTTTGGAGTTGAAGCTTTTGTTGGGTACCATGAATTGATTTTGCTTCACACTATCTTGATCATGATAATGTGAACCTTTTGAGAATTTGTAGTTGTCCTCCATTGGTGAAGCTTTTGTGGTGAAGCTTTTGTTGGTTAAGCTTTTATGGGTGAAGATATTGTGGGTGAAGCTTTGGAGTTGAAGCTTTGTAGGTGAAGCTTTGGTGTTGAAGCTTTGTGGGTGAAGCTTTTGTAGGTGAAGCTTTGGAGTTGAAGCTTTGTAGGTGAAGCTTTGGAGTTGAAGCTTTGTAGGTGAAGCTTTAGAGTTGAAGCTTTGTAGGTGAAGCTTTGGAGTTGGAGCTTTTGTTGGGTACCATGAATTGATTTTGCTTCACACTATCTTGATCAAGATAATGTGAAGCTTTTGAGAATTTGTAGTTGTCCTCCATTGGTGAAGCTTTTGTGGTGAAGCTTTTGTTGGTGAAGCTTTTATGTGTGAAGCTATTGTGGGTGAAGCTTTGGAGTTGAAGCTTTGTAGGTGAAGCTTTGTAGGTGAAGCTTTTGTGCTGAAGCTTTTGTAGGTGAAACTTTGGAGTTGAAGCTTTGTAGGTGAAGCTTTATAGGTGAAGCTTTTGTTGGGTAGCATGAATTGATTTTGCTTCAAACTATCTTGATAAAGATAGTGTGAAGCTTTTGAGAATTTGTAGTTGTCCTCCATTGATGAAGCTTTTATTGGTGACGCTTTGTTGGGTACCATAAATTGATTTTGCTTCACACTATCTTGATCAAGATAGTGTGAAGCTTTTGAGAATTTGTAGTTGTCCTCCACTGATGAAGCTTTTGTTAGTGAAGCTTTTGTGGTGAAGCTTTTGTTGGTGAAGCTTTTATGGGTGAAGCTTTTGTAGGTGAAGTTATTGTGGGTGAGCTTTTGTAGGTGAAGTTATTGTGGGTGAAGCTTTTGTAGGTGAAGCTTTGGAGTTGAAGCTTTGTAGGTGAAGCTTTAGAGTTGAAGCTTTGTAGGTGAAGCTTTAGAGTTGAAGCTTTAGAGTTGAAGCTTTTGTTGGGTACCATGAATTGATTTTGCTTCACACTATCTTGATCAAGATAATGTGAAGCTTTTCAGAATTTGTAGTTGTCCTCCATTGGTGAAGCTTTTGTGGTAAAGCTTTTGTTGGTGAAGCTTTTATGGGTGAAGCTATTGTGGGTGAGGCTTTGGAGTTGAAGCTTTGTAGGTGAAGCTTTTGTGCTGAAGCTTTTGTAGGTGAAGCTTTTGTGCTGAAGCTTTTGTAGGTGAAGCTTTGGAGTTGAAGCTTTGTAGGTGAAGCTTTGGAGTTGAAGCTTTGTAGGTGAAGCTTTAGAGTTGAAGCGTTGTAGGTGAAGCTTTGGAGTTGAAGCTTTTGTTGGGTACCATGAATTGATTTTGCTTCACACTATCTTGATCAAGATAATGTGAAGCTTTTGAGAATTTGTAGTTGTTCTCCATTGGTGAAGCTTTTGTGGTGAAGCCTTTGTGGTGAAGCTTTTGTTGGTGAAGCTTTTATGGGTGAAGCTATTGTGGGTGAAGCTTTGGAGTTGAAGCTTTGTAGGTGAAGCTTTGGAGTTGAAGCTTTGTAGGTGAAGCTTTTGTGCTGAAGCTTTTGTAGGTGAAGCTTTGGAGTTGAAGCTTTGTAGGTGAAGCTTTATAGGTGAAGCTTTTGTTGGGTAGCATGAATTGATTTTGCTTCACACTATCTTGATCAAGATAGTGTGTAGCTTTTGAGAATTTGTAGTTGTCCTCCATTGATGAAGCTTTTATTGGTGAAGCTTTGTTGGGTACCATAAATTGATTTTGCTTCACACTATCTTGATCAAGATAGTGTGAAGCTTTTGAGAATTAGTAGTTGTCCTCCATTGATGAAGCTTTTGTTAGTGAAGCTTTTGTGGTGAAGCTTTTGTTGGTGAAGCTTTTATGAGTGAAGTTATTGTGGGTGAAGCTTTTGTGGTGAAGCTTTGTAGGTGAAGCTTTGTAGGTGAAGCTTTGGAGTTGAAGCTTTGTAGGTGAAGCTTTGGAGTTGAAACTTTGTAGGTGAAGCTTTTGTGTTGAAGCTTTTGTAGGTGAAGCTTTGGAGTTGAAGCTTTGTAGGTGAAGCTTTGTAGGTGAAGCTTTTGTTGGGTAGCATGAATTTATTTTGCTTCACACTATCTTGATCAAGATAGTGTGAAGCTTTTGAGAATTTGTAGTTGTCATCCATTGATGAAGCTTTTGTTGGTAAAGCTTTGTTGGGTACCACAAATTGATTTTGCTTCACACTATCTTGATCAAGATAGTGTGAAGCTTTTGAGAATTTGTAGTTGTCCTCCATTGATGAAGCTTTTGTTGGTGAAGCTTTTGTGGTGAAGCTTTTGTTGGTGAAGCTTTTGTGGTGAAGCTTTTGTTGGTGAAGCTTTTATGGGTGAAGCTATTGTGGGTGAAGCTTTTGTGTTGAAGCTTTGTAGGTGAAGCTTTGGAGTTGAAGCTTTGTAGGTGAAGCTTTTGTGTTGAAGCTTTTGTAGGTGAAGCTTTGGAGTTGAAGCTTTGTAGGTGAAGCTTTGTAGGTGAAGCTTTTGTTGGGTAGCATGAATTCATTTTGCTTCACACTATCTTGATCAAGATAGTGTGAAGCTTTTGAGAATTTGTAGTTGTCCTCCATTGATGAAGCTTTTGTTGGTGAAGCTTTGTTTTGTACCACAAATTGATTTTACTTCACACTATAAGATAGTGTGAAACTTTTGAGAATTTATAGTTGTCCTCCATTGATGAAACTTTGTTGAATTTCCCTTTTTTTTTTTTCGGAAACTAGAAATTTGAAAATGTGGGAGAGACAACGTATACAAATTTTGCTTCCACACTGTTGAGCAAGAGATTGTGATGCAAGCCACACCTTGTAGTAGTCGAAGGTTTGGATGAACCATATAAATTTAATTTGCTTCGAATAGTCTTGAATTTACCTCAAAGGTTTGAGAATTGTTTTTGCCCTCCATTGATAAAGCTTTTGTTGGCACCATAAATTAGTTTTGCTTCACACTGTCCTGATCAAGAGTGTATGAAGCTTTTGAGAATTGTGGTTGCCCTCCATTGATGAAGCTCTTGTTGGCACCATAAATTGGTTTTGCTTCACACTGTCTTGATCAAGAGTGTGTGAAGCTTTTGAGAATTTTGGTTGAACTCCTTTGATGAAACTTTTGTTGGCACCATAAATTGGTTTTTCTTCACACTGTCTTGATCAAGAGTGTGTGAAGCTTTTGAGGATTGTGGTTGCCCTCCATTGATGAAGCTCTTGTTGGCACCATAAATTGGTTTTGCTTCACACTGTCTTGATCAAAAGTGTGTGAAGCTTTGAGAATTGTGGTTGAACTCCTTTGATGAAGCTTTTGTTGGCACCATAAATTGGTTTTGCTTCACGCTGTCTTGATCAAGAGTGTGTGAAGCGTTTGAGAATTGTTGAAGCTCTTGTTGGCACCATAAATTGGTTTTGCTTCACACTATCTTGATTAAGAGTGTGTGAAGCTTTCTACGAGTTGTAGTGTTTGCATTGTTACAGAGGGGAAATGTTTGAAACAAATGCAAAAGGGCTGAATAGCTTGATCTTCGTATGCCATGCACTGAAGTTGTTGTTGGCTTGCAGTAAGACTTTATTGGTGACTATAACTCTTGTTGGGCATAAGTGCTCCCCTAGTTGAGTTATCAAGCTTGAGGGTTTTTGATTATTTGTGAATGCTAGGAATTCACATGTACAAGTTGTACCATTCGTCTTCTGGTAGGTGGAATGAATGTTGAGTTGCTTTCATCACTTGGTTGGTGGTACGAAGGTGAGTTCCTTCATCACCTTTCATCACATTTCATCACCTGGTTGGTGGCACGAGGATGAGTTCCTTCTTCCCCTGGTTGGTGGCATGAATGGTAAGTTGCCAAATGATATTAAAGTACAGGTTGTACATTTCATCACCTGGTTGGTGGCATGAAGATGAGTTCCTTCTTAACCTGGTTGGTGGCATGAGTGGCAAGTTGCCAAATGATATTAGAGTACAGGTTGTACATTTCATCACCTGGTTGGTGGCATGAATGGCAAGTTGTCAAATGATATTAAAGTACGGGTTGTACATTTCATCACCTGGTTGGTGGTATGAAGGAGAGTACGGGTTGTACATTTCATCACTTGGTTGGTGGCATAAAGATGATTTCCTTCTTCACCTGGTTGGTGGCATGAGTGACAAGTTGCCAAATGATATTAGGGTACGGGTTGTACATTTCATCACCTGGTTGGTGCCATGAAGGAGAGTACGGGTTATACATTTCATTACCTGGTTGGTGGCATGAAGATGAGTTCCTTCTTCACATTTCATCACCTGGTTGGTGAGAATAAGGGCAAGGTGTCTAGGCACATTGTAGCAAGTGTCGAATGACACAAAGTATGTTGAACCCTTTCAAAGCACAGTTGGCTTATGTATGAATGTGTTGGAATGTATGATTGAACGAATATACTGTGAAGCTGTTCGTTTATTTGTATAGTCTTGTTGACATATACTTAGACTTTGTTTCATGTTGGAAGCATTCATGTTGAAGCTTTGAACCCGAGTGTTTCATTGCTAGGAATGTAAGAGGATTAAGACCGAGTTGTCTAAATCACCTCTTTATTGAATTCATGTCAAATAGTCTTCGTTACATAGGATGCCGAACGGCTGAAGCTTAACATTTGTACAATGTAAGTTTACTTGTAATAGTACTTCAAGTGATCAGCGTTCCATGGATGGCCAAGGGTCTTACCATCAGAGCTTCTAAGCTTGTAGGAGCCAGGGCGACTGATGCCAACAACTTCAAACGGTCCATCCCAGTTTGGATTAAGTGTTCCTTCACTTAGGACTTTGTCGCAGAGTAATCTTTTCTTCAATACCCAGTCCCTCACTTGGAAAGAACGAGGTTTGACCCTTGAGTCATAGTAGTTGGAGATGCGCTGCTTGTAGGCAACATTCCTCAAGTGATCGAGATCCAGCATGATCTCCGTAGACTCATTCATGTATTTCCCGAAGGACAGTTTCCGCCTCTGCGGGCGTAAGGCATCTTATGTATAGTAGGTTAAAACCCCGCTTGTAGAGTTGGTCATTAATGATCAAGTAACGGGTGGCCTTGTATCGAATCTGCTTAGCTTGGACTTTGTCATTTGGAAGGGTGCCATGAGCAAGGAATCTATAAATCGGGGTAATCCAACAATCCCCATGTTGTAAGTTGCACACTTCCGCAACCATGGTGCTTAGTGCTGCCAACAATTTGACCTGAATTTTTCCCCCAATCTTGTCTTCCACCTCTAAGGCGAGGCGAGCCAAAGCATCTGCATGACTGTTTGCCGCTCGAGGAATTTGGGTGATCTAGTAGTGGAAGTGCTTGAGCAACAATTGTGTTTATGCCAGATATGCTGCCATGGAGCTATCCTTAGCGTCAAAGTTGTTGGTGACCTGTTTAGCACATAAACCCCTGTTAATTCAGAAAGAAGCGATTGCAAGAGGTTCAACCTTGCTAGACAAGGTGAAATCTTGCTCGAGGCTCTTTGTTTGTTTTCCAAATTTGTAGATCTTTTACTTAATGCATTCTCCAGTATGTATTCAACTTATTTCCATCAGTTTTCCTATCTTAAGAGTTCCATTTGCATCTGGATCTGGTTAGTTTAATGGATATGTTATCATTAAAATCAATCAAGAACCACGTAAATGGCTTAAGGGTGCATGGACTCCCTTCATTTGAACGTACAAGATTATGAACTAAAACTCCTTGTTTACAAGGCAAGAAAAAGAACTTAATGTGGACTTAACTCATCCATGACAATCCTTTGATAACAAGAAGTCTGAGTAACTTGGGGCATAAGTAATCGACTAAAACCATAGCAGTGGCACGCCTAGTACTTAGTTAGGATAAGGGTAGCCTTGATCTTCTCAATGGTGTCAAGTGTCAACATCTGTCTTAAAAGATGGATTGCGTTGTTGATTCCGATGGTAAAAACAGCTGGCAGCACAGTGCTGCTCTAGCACTTGCACTTCCAAATTCTGCAATGGCGGTGGCTGGCAACTGAGATTTGAGTAATTCAAACGAAATGTAATAACAAACTTGCAATCATATTTGGGGCTTCAAAATAGCCCCTAACCACTAAAAATTTAGTTACACAAAATTATCAAATTAAACCAAAAGAAAGACATATGTTTGAGAAGATAAAACCGAAAGAAGAGAATGCCAAGATTTCCTCCTTCCTTTCCTTCCTTCCCCAACGCTGCTGCCTTGTCTTTTTTCCTTCCTTCCATTTAGTGATGACAATAAGTGAGAGGAAATGGTAAAACAATTGTAACTCTTTAGGTAGTCTTTATGCCCATTACTCCCACTTAATCCTCATCTTTAATTCCATTTCCTCTGATATTTGAATAAGTGTCAGCTGGCTTGTTCTTGACTGCATCAGTTTTGACTGCTAGATTTATTGCTTTCAATGCTTTATTGTCAGTTACAAACTGCTCAGCCTCTTGGGAGCCTTTCAGTGTTAAAACAGCCATAACTTCTTCTAGAAAAATGATATTAATAATCCGCGAAATGCTCCAGAAAATAGACATCAGTAGCTTTCCAAAAATATAAGGCACATTCTCTAATTCATTCTGAGCTGTTTGCAACTTGCTCCCAAAGTCAGCTAATCTGCACAGGCAGTTTTGACGAATTTGTTACTTAAAATCCCACTTATTCTATTTTTCTTTTCTTTGCTTGACAAATCCAACAAAACACAAAAACAAAGTAAATAGCTCAAAAATATAAGGAACTAACTAAGAAAAGACAAGTGAATTTGATGTAAAATATATATAAACATGAGCTTATCATACATCAGGGTATGCATTTACTTTTGGTTAAGAGATCTTCTCTTGGGCATCAACGAAGCAACAAAATGTTGCACTATCGCATTTACTTTTGGTTAAGAGATCTTCTCTTGGGCATCAACGAAGCAACAAAATGTTGCACTATCAACAGCTAAGGCAGTACATATGAGTGCTGCAAAAGCAACATCAAATGCCATTTGGTTGAGGTATGTGTTGAAGTATTTTGGAGAAATGCAAGTGGATGCCAAACCACTTTTGTGTGACAGCACCTCTGCAATAACTTAAGAATTCAATCTTTCACCATAAGACCAAACATATCAAAAGAAAATTCCATTTCACCAGAGAAGCCTTGCAAGAGAACATCAATGAACTTCTAAACTGCAAGTTTGAGGATCAAATGACTAACATTTTCACAAAGGCATACCTCAATTAAGATTTGGGTATCTAAGAGAGCTACTTGGAGCCAAGACCAGAATTCATTTAGAGGGGAGTGTTGAACTAAATGATCCCTACCCTTGATTGTAAAATAAAATTAGGTGATGAGTTTTGTCTTATGGCCACATGCAAGGCTTTGATTAGAATGTGTTGTAAGGCTTGGATTGAAATTAACAACAGTTACTGTTTGTGCAGCTTGTTGATAAGCTTGTACTACACCAATGGTGGAATCCAATGTGAATCAATCAATGATATCATCACTGCAATAGTAGCAACGTTTGGCACTGTACTTTCTCTAAAAAATTCTTGTGTAGGGAGACTTTGAATACGGTATCTAATTATCAATATTTTTTGACTGAAACCTTAGTGGTTTTCAATTTTTGATCGAAGATAAATTATATTCTCCATTCTCCAATATATTGTATATATGTGTTTGTGTGTGTGTGTGTGTGTAAACATGGGTACATTCATCAAACCTAACTTAAAAATTATTGTACCAAAACATGAATACGTTTTTCCAAAAAAAAAAAGAAAAAGAAAAAAGATATTAGACCTAGTAACATTATTACATTTCTTCCATTAAACTTAACATAAATACATTCTCAAATTAACGAACTAAAATGTACCCATATAAGTTAAAAAAATCGATTAGAAAAAATTGAATAGATTTTATATAAAAAAAAAATGGGTACATTTTGTATAAAAAAAAATGGCACATTTTACATATAGCAAATTGATATATTTAAGATCGGTTACATTTAAGATTAGAAAAAAATGAAAAAAATTATATAAATGGGTACATTTAAGATAAAAAAAAATAAAAAATATATAAGTTTAAAAAATAGATTAGAATAAATTGAATGGATTATATTAAAAAAATGGCACATTTTATATATAGCAAATTGGTATATTTAAGATCGGATACATTTAAGAAAAGAAAAAATTGAAAAATTATATGAATTGGTACATTTAAGATTAAAAAATCAAGAACATGGATAATTCCATGTTCTAGTTAGTTGTCTGCCTGCATAGATTGCCTATACACGTTTTAGAGAATTATTGGCAGACATACAACTAACTAGAACATGAATTGAGAGGGCAGAGTGGCCCACTACCAATTAGTTATAGGTTTAATTGTTTAATGTTAACGCCAAGGAAGAGAAATCTTTACCGGAAAGCCAGGAATGTAAAGTTATGAAAGGTAGTTTGCTCGCTCAACCAAAAAAAGAACGATTGAAACAACCAAGAACAACAAAAACCTTTCAAGCGGATACAAGCTTTTTAAACCCAGATGATTCCACCAAATACAATCCTTCAAGAGCAGGGGATAGCAACCAAAGGAAATCGTTTGCAAGGCTAGCCGGTTAAACGGATAAGTCATGTAACAAACAATCCTTGTTCATTTGGCGTTGCTGCCTTCGTCTTCTTCAATAAATAGACGGAAATGGATTAAAAATGTGCTTATTCAAACTAGGTAAGTACTTTCGGTACTTCCTGGAAAACCACCTCTTAATAAGCAGACCTGGTGTTCTTTAAATGATGTTTCTAATGAACTATTAATCTTATGACCAAAAAATAGTACAAAGCTCCATTCGAAAATTACTGCCACGCCGAAGTACTGCATATAATTACCAAGCATGGGTCAAATACATTACTCATCTGACTCAGTAAACAACACACAAATCCTCAAATGCAATGGTGAAAAGGGAAGAAAAGAAGAAAGTTACACAAAAACATAAATAAACAAAGCGCTGCATGCCTCCTTCCCTAATTAGCTTTTACTGACTACATTTGGCTAAGTATTGGAAATTACACTAAGGCTTTGCCGGTTCTTCGGGTAAATCATCTTCGTCATGGTAAATGTTCTCTGCCATCTGCCAAATCTGGAGTATGTTATCTTCAGCAACGCTAGAAATAACCCAATCTTCACACGGGTTCCACGAAAAATCAGATATTTTACTGGTGTGACCCCCATGAATAAAAAGTAACTCTGGGGGGCCGTCTTCTGCATCCTCTGGTGTCTGCTCTTCATCAATTCTGTAAAGAACGAAGTTATAACATTTGAGTTAAGATTTGTTTTCATGCAAATATAATATACAGTACACAATGATAAAAAAAAGTTTGTAGGGCACCGTAATTATACAGGTGCGGATGCTTATCCAACCTAATTGACAAAAGTAAGCATGAAAAGAGAGATCTCCAAATACATCAATTAAGTCCAAAAATTAAAAGAGATGCACATCAGAGACAAATATACCCTGGTTATCTTCATATGAAAGCTAGTATGGCAACTAAACCTGGGACATAAGATGAAAGGGAGGAGTGGCGTAATAGTACTGACCAAGATACATATATAATGTTTTTAAGTTCCGACTCTGAGGATAGTACACCATACGCCTGGTTTTGCCAGTGTCATTTTTATATTTTATTTCCAGAGTTTCTTTGCTGTATCAAAAAACATTTATTAAGGCTTGTGTCAAAAATTTTGCCCAAGCATCTTTTGTTTTCTGCACACTAATACTTAGTTTGGCTACTCTCTTTGGTTCATTCTTATGACCAAGAATAACCAACAAGCTTGGACGAGCTTAGGACAAGCTTTGGATGTATGTGCCTGCTATATACTTCAATGCTCAAAATATAAAGAGGATGATGCATACGTGTGGTCTGATGCCTAAGACCCCTACATTTTTATGATGCTTTAAGCTCCACTGACTCTTACTTTCCTGATGTATCTATCACAGTTCTCATATCTGGTTTCCCAACTAAACCACTATTCTAGAGCCATAACCTAAATGCTTTCACAAGAACAGGCACTCGAAATACATTGATTTCTGTTAAAATAGAACAAGTTGGAGTGAAGAATGCCACTCCCTATAAAACAAAGATAAAATATGACACACGGTTCTTTAAGGAATACCTGCTAAGATCCCAAACCATGAGTCTCCTACCAAGACAACAAGAAGCTAAGATTGTTTCATTCTTTGGATTCCAACCGACTTGGAAAACCTCCTCCCTGAAATACCACAAAAATAAAACTTGATATCATATCTATAGATTGATTACAGCAAAAGATAACTTTGGACAACCAATTTTATGAGGTCCAGGGAAGGATCCTTACTTATGGCAATCAAAGGTGTGGAGTGCAGTATTGATTTTGCGTAGATCAAACAGCTTAACAGTTTTGTCAGTAGATCCAGTTGCAACAACCCATTCATTGAAGGGATTGAAAGCCAAACAGTTAACCTGAAAAAAATATTACATAAACAAGCTACTTTAAAATTGTCCAAAATTTCCAAGGCTATAATATCACAAAGAACTAATCCGTTCATTACTTATAATATTAGATAAAGAAAACTAAAAGCCTTACAAATGTTGCAAAATTGTAACAGATATATTACTCGACACAAAGTTTGTCAGCTCTAGAGTCTAGAAGTAAAAAAATCACACAGGACTTTGCCTGCTAAGATGATTCACAACTAAAAACATCATAACTATCTCAACAATGATTGCTTGCTTTTGTTTCTATTAGGTATCCCACAACCCTGCAATAAAGTAAAAAAAAAAAATCCATTGTAACAAATTGACCAAGCTATCTAGTATTGCCGAAATGTCACTAATAAAAAAATTTCCTTTTCAGTATTACCAAAATGTCAATAATTATACGTAAAAGCGGCCACCCTAGCCTTCCTGAATAGCCATCATTGTCTCAGTCCTTTCCAGGTTTCCACAAAAGATCTACAGATTTTCACCAGGCTTTTCAATTACCAAAATACAGTATTCATCAACTGGCTAAAAACTCTTTGAATCAGTAATGGAAAAAAATTAGTTTAAGGCAACAATTTACAGCAATCAAAACATATAGATTTGAATGTTAGAACATAATACACGAGAGCTTTTCAATTTATCAACATACAGTATTCATCAACTGGCTAAAAACACTTTGGTTTGGATAGAAAAAATTAGCTAAAGGCACCAATTTACAGCAATCAAAACATATCAATTTGAATGTGAGAACATTATACAGAACAGACCTGAATGTACCATGATTGACATTTAAATCTTAAATGCATAAACATCAAATATCTGTAGCAATGACAGAATATTCACAATTTCACATCACTCACCTCACTCTGATGAGCAACCACAGATTGGACAGGCTTGGTAACCGATGGAGTCCGGAGATCCCATATGAGAAGGTATTGATCATCACCAACAGAACCAAATAAGTATTCATGCCTCAAATGCCATGCTACATCTTCCACAACACCTTCATGAACCTAATCCAGGAACCATTTCAAACAACAGTAAAATTTTAAATAAAAGATGCTGAGAAGCAGCAATCGTATAAAGTGCTATCTTATTGCATCCAAACTCAACACGTTACTGCCATCATGTTTAATGACAGCCTTACTCTGGTATATGTGCAAATTTAGCCTTTTCTTTACTTTAAAAATAGCAACAGCTGCACAGAATCGTCTGTATCAAATTGCACACATAGCTGTAGTGACATACCTTAAATATCTGCATAGCTTCAAGAGTTTTGTTCTTAGCAGTCGCATTAATGTCCCACAGGCATATCTGAGCATCATCCGAACCACTGAGTAAATGACCCTGCTTGAACTTACTCCACGATAAACCATATCCTTCAGTGCTGTGGCCCCTCAGCCTCAAATCAGGACTGCATGCACCATCCAATGGAGGCTTCGATGGATGTTTGCTATAATCGAACACAAAAACTTCAGCATTAACGGTCTTTGTGGCAATAATAAATGGATTCTGAGGCATATATCGAGCCCGATTAACCTCTCCATCATGATTTATTTGCTGGATTATTTGCACCTGCAAGAAAATTTAAGACCACATATCTGAATCCATTTAGACATATGATATCTGCAAATACAGCATAAACCAATATACAGTGTTTCAGTTCAGTTATTAGAGTGTCATACGGGCTGCAGCTCATAACGTTTTTGGTTCTTGGACTCTAAGGACATTTATCCTATACCAATGGCCGTTGGTACTTTTCTAATTCAAACCAGTGCATCCAGCCTTATGGAACCAACTTGGAACACAATTCAGGAAGCTTGTGTGTTTTCTCCTTTTCAGATAAACTGAATTTCCTTTCTGTTTCGTTCTTCCTCTAATTCTTAATAAACAACTTTAGCCAAAAATAAAATCCTTACAATGACCAAAAACAAAATAAATTGACTGAAAGTTCAATAATTGTTTTTTGTATTTCTAACATACAGGATAGATATTTAATACCAACAAAAAAAAAAAGATTCGAAATTTCTTGTATTTCCTAGCAGTTCCTCTGCACCCAAACAGGCCCACATTCCAAAACCTCCAAATTTGAAATCTTTAACAAATCAGTATGAACTATTCATGTTCCTATCCCCAAAATTAACGACTCGGACCACAAAATCAAGCGTTACCTTTCCATTGGCGCAACCAAAACCGCCAACCTCAGCTCGATCATCGTCATAATGGCGAGCATCGTTCTCGGCATCCTCCAATGGCAGCTGGACCTGAGCAAGCATAAGGTAATTCGGCTCGTTCTCGGAGGTGTGAGTCCCCAAAATCATCTTCTGCACCGAATAGTCCTTCCCCGGAGGCTCTTCTCGGTCGGGAAGCCACTCCACCGTAAGCGAAGGCCATTCTAGGGCATGGGTTATGACCAGATCGTACAAAAACGGTGTGTTCTTCTTCCATATCTTGTACTCCTCGTTTATCAGCCGCTCCTCTATCTCTCCCCTCATTTCTTCGTCGTCTTTGCCCATGCTCTTCCTTCCACTCTCTCGGAAATTCTCGTATTTTCTAGAGAAAATTGTTGAATCTGAGTTGTGGGTTCTTGGCGGGAATTTGGTGGAAACAAACCCTAAGGGGAGGGTTTGAGGACTCTGAGTGAAAAGGGGGAGAGTGTCTGGAACTTTGGAGAAGCGAAAGAGATGTTGGGCTTTGCTGGCGGGTCTTTTGGTGTGGGAAGCTCCAAGGGATTTACGGGGTTATACCTTTTCCATTTTATTTTTTTTTTCAATATGTAATTCTGACTTTCTATTTTACCGTTGACTCACATTACGTTTAGTGATATTCCTTCTTATTTGTAAGTGAAATGTTTTATGTTCGATTCTCGTCAAATATGAATTTGAACCACATTATTACTAACTCATTGTGAAGTTACGTTTACCCCTTCACCTTAGTAATATTGGTAGATTACCACCAAACCCTACTAGGGGTGGTCACAATTTAGTTTGAAATTGAAATTTATTTTATTTTGGTTCATTTGGGTTTTGGGGTAAGAACCAAAATGAAACCAAACCATTTTATTTTCGTTTGATTCATTTCGGTTTCAAACTGTTTTATTTTCAACTTGCGCCTCACTTGTAAGCCCTTAAAAAATTAGCATTAATACAAGTATTCAACATTCAAACAAACTAAGGTTCAAGGCTTATTATATTAACACCCTACATATTGTTGATTAAACCTCACATACTTAATATATCTCACATTTGCTTTTTCAATTAAAAATTATCTTAATACACCCCATATACTTTCTCATAATACCCTTACACCCCACATTCTCATACACCTAATATTTTCCACATACAACCCACATTCTTTAAAAAGAGAAATCTACAATCCGATCTATTGAGCTTGAGTTTCATTGGGTCATAACAACCAACCTCATTTTCTCTATCTCTTAAGCCTTTTGCTAAAAATGATTTCTGCTAAAAAATGGCAACTGGAAGGAACCTAACAGAGCAAAAGTAAACCCCATAAGATGAATAAGAACAGAAAAGACGTTGCTGGGTTGGCCTCCTATGAAATTGGGTAGTACGGAAAGCAAAAGCAGGCTTAAATAATTACCAATGTCGTTGAATAATTAAAACAATGACAAATATGAAATTTTACCTCATGTGAAACTTCCGAAATATTGATATCATGTTCCATTCGTTAATTTTTTTTCTCAATCAACATGTTTATAGTTTCAATAGTTAGAATTTTATTCAACAATGGAGTGGAGGGAGAGAGGGATTTTGATAGTTGAAGAAGATAAATAATACGTTAAAAGTAATTTGGGGTGTAGTAGGTTACATAAGCCACTTAATATTAAAATTTAATGTGGAATGCATTCAACATTATGTGGGGTGCTAATAAAAAAAGCCAAGGTTCAAAACCTAGTCATTTGCAAGCCAAATGCTTTATGGCGTTAATCAACTCAAGTGAAAAAAATTCTTGATCACCATCACCATAATGAAATTCAAAGTGAAACAATGTTCAAAATCAAAATGCCTTGTGGCATTAGTTTAGTATAATCAAATTGAAAAGATTAAGTTTACCATATTAAAATTAAAGTTCAATGTCAAAATGCCTTTTGACATAAGCATTAGAACAACCCGAAAAAATAAATTGTTCATGCAATTCAACAAAAAAGTTTTAGTGTTTTAAGTCACTACTTTGAATCGTTCAACCCTTTGCCTTTCCATTTCTTTTTGGACACTTACTCTTCGAATGTTTAAGAGGCATTTGAGGCCTTTTAGCTTGTGAATGGGCTTGAGAATGCGATACTTTGGAAGACATTCAACCTTGTAAAAGTGAAACCGATAGATGAGAAGCCGTTAAACCTTGTGAACTAGAAGCTTGAGATTGCCTTGGAACTTGTTGCGGTTGAGGATTAAGAGTAAGATAACCGATGCTTGAATTCGAATCGGTCAACTCTACACAATACAAAAACATAAATGATATAAATTACATTAGTTAACTGCTAAAAAGTAGATATATTCATAAGTCATCACCAAAGAATTTTCCCACCACCATTCCCGCCCTACTTTTTAACCAATTTTCCCATGAATATAAGCTTATGCTGCAGGATCAGAATGTTAGGGAAATTTGACAGTTGACCTCCTTCGAATGGATATAAGCTTATGCACATACAAATTGCAAAGCAGTTTGCCTACCATTTGATATCTCAAGGCCTTGTTTAGTATTTTTTGTTGATCCAATTTTTGGTTTTCAAAAACGGGAGTAAACACGTTCATGTTCTTCTAGTTTAGCGACCACGGTAAGAAAATACAAATCATTTTTCAACTTTCTCATTATTACGAATAAGGAATTGAAGCTTCAATTCATCATTCTTCATGATGGTCTCTTGAGAGCAAAATAATTGACTAGCAAACCACCACAGATGACTCCCAGGCTCTCAACTTTTCTTTCTTTTGTTTCGTAACCTCGATACTCGTTGGATGCACAGCTCTCGTTTTCTCCGGTTGGCCTTCATCATCGGACATCCATGCTTCATCGTCAACCCAATATGAAGCTTGCTTCAAGGCCAGAGTAGGACTGACACAAAAACATGATTCCGCGGGCACATCGGGTGAAAATGAGTTTAAGAGACAGTGAGATTCGCAAGCAATTTCATAGGGCTAAATCGAAATTAAAGAAAAAGATAAAAAAGGCAAGTACAATGTGATTGATTACTCAACAAAATTTGAGCTTACAAGGTCAAAACAATGATATCATACAAGAACCAAACCATTTTTTCCGCAAAAGGGGGAGAAATGAGATTTGTGAAGCCCTAGGCGGGATTATCTTCCCAACAACCTTCGGTTGTACAAAGTTCCGAAACGACAATCTTCATTTTTCTATTGACAATCCTGTTTCCGACAAGATAGCTAGCTATACGGCAGTAACAGAAGCTGGGAGGGCACACCGCCAACATGAATTTGATCAATCAATGCCCAAGGTGGAATAGGGTTCATAGCCACCCTGACAAAAATTCAAAACGACAACTCTCAGCGAGTCAGCACTGCTTTCCTGACTTAAATGGTAAAAACTATGTAAACGCTGAACTCCTATTCTCCCTAGAAACTAAGATTTGTAATAGAACCTCAAGGGGAAGTACAGAGCTAAAATCAAATGGTTTTAACACATGAAGCAGAGACGCATGACATTTTTTGCCCTTGCCCACTGACTTCATTAGGTTTTTATATACAGGCCAATTGCCAGACAAATCGATTGAATTTGTTTATGTAACAGGGGAGAATGGACTAATTTTCAGTAAGAATCGTATTAAACTAATTTTATTGATATATGCTACTCACAGAGCAGTCATCATGAACACGCCATATGGTCTCGCCCAGAAGATTTGCTACTGACAAGACAGTTAGCTGGGGAAAATAATTCTGCTCCGACACTGGAATGGTATTTGTTATGATCACCTCTTGAAACAAACCGCTCGACAGCCTCTCTATCGCAGGAGGGCTGCAAAAAGACAAAAGATAAAAGTAAATATTCTAGCGTGCTATTGCATATACTGACTACGGCCTATAGCAATATCAATTGTCAACATTAGTTTCATGCAGAAAATACGTATAAAGGTCGTACCCAGTGCACAAGGCTCCCGCTTTACGCAGGGTCTGGGAGAGGTGAATGTCGGCTAGCCTTACCCCCATTTATGGAGAGGCTGCTCCCAAGTCTCGAACCCGAGACCTACCGCTCATGGGCGAAGGCACTTGCCATCGCACCAAGGGCGACCTCTAAAACTCATTCCTTCAAATGTCACAAATGCCAATCACCTAGAGATGAAATTTAAATATCAAAACTGCAGATTTTTTTATTGGATCCTTTCACCTAATTATAATGCATATTTGAACAGATGTAGATGGCCGAGTGCATTAAACTCCCATTAACGTGGGTTCTGAGGAATGCAAGATAAATCCACCTATGTTTCCACAGAGGGTGTTCCTGCAATCATCGCGTCTTAGGGCAAGCCAAACCATTAATGCTAAAGGCCACTCTGTCCAAATCATGCCAATATGTATCAAATAAAATTGGGAAAAAAGAAAAATGATTGTAGGCTCCGGTGGATGTTTTAAAGATCATAAGCCCGGCTTAAAACGCTCTTTGTGTCATGCTAAATGAGTGAAAGTGGAGATTCGTGCACATATAAATTCCACGTACCTAAAAACCGCATGCGTACTGCATGCATAGACTTCCCTGGCACCCTCTTGATGTAGTAAAGCAGCACCTTTCGTAATAGTCCCTACAACCAAACATCCAAACAATGATACTCTGTTGCAACAATAACTACTAAGAATATAACTGCAAAGACTAGTTGATAACAGAGGAAACTGCTATGAAAACATCAATCAATTCAAAACCAGGACATTGAATCAATAGTGTTTGTGGCATTTGTAGCTAAGATGGTTAAAAATTGAAAATACAAGTTGTGTGAACAAACTTGTGATTTCGTGATACTAGACTTTCATATAACCGAGAGGGATTTTTGCGTATTCATTTATGCACAATTCAGAGCTCTTACACTAATGGCTGTGGATGTCCAAAATTGTAAAAGAATATCTGGATTTGGAACAGTGCTAAGAACCAACCATCCAATGCTGACCCCAGGCATATTTCATACTGAAGGTTTTAGTAAGTGGGCCACTCAAGTGTGGAATGCACATACTGTCAAAATGACAGGGATAGCTTCCCTTAGCATCTCTCTAAGGTTTGATGATTTCCACACTGTCAGATAACCCCCTGTATAGTCTTAGGCACGAACTTTCAAGTTAAACCAACATAAAGGACTATCAAACGAGGAATAACCCACTTCTTCAAGCCTCCAAGATACAATTTAAATGCTGTGCACAATTAAGTCTCCATCAAAATGAAAATTTGTTCCAATCCTGATCTACATTTAGATGTCCTTATAGTTATATTTATGAAGATGAACTAGTACAATGCAATGCTTCCTATGGTTAAAAGATAACGGTTCCAATCCACAAAAAAAACTATTCTATTATTATTTGTATTGGTTGAAATATATTTCTCATTTCTTTTCATATGAGAGATGTAATAGTTCTTTTCAGCCCCTGTTACCCCCTATTTCTGATTTTACTATGATGATTTCTATTTCCATAATACTCGCGTCATAGGCAAGATCCTTTTTTAATGATTATGATTTCTCCAGACAATAGCTTTACCAACACGAGCTAGGCTCATCATCAATATCTAAGTGTTCTATATTATGTCATATCATTGTCGGTACTCTATATGATCGATTTTACAAACAGATTAGAGCATGTACAAACTAACCAGCTGTGTCAATCATGTCATCCACCATAACTGCTACTTTTCCCTTCACATCACCAATCAAATTCATCACCTGCCAAAGAGATATACAGAAATGAATTCCAAGTTACGTTTCCATGGGGAACCCAAAAAATAAAACTTATGCATATGTGGATGACTATCCTTTGATTAAAGTGAGAGAAGAGAGAGAGAAGAGAGAGAAGAAGAAAAGAAAAAAGGTGGCTCATTCACAAAAATCAAGAGAGGCTTTTAGGAAATCCAGAGTCTGGATACAGAAATATGGTAAAAATTACAGGCACATTCAACAATAATTTTCAGAATGTAAGCACAGGGGGTGAGAAAAGTGGTACTAGCTCGGGTGAATGGAGTTTATTGTCCGGATAAAGATGGCAGAAATGCAATCAAGTCATCATATTCTCAAAGAGAAGTAGCAACACTGGCTATGTCAGGATTCAGAGGTAAACAGAAGTAAGAACAACAATAAGATATCTGAAGTTGTCCCAAAGAATAATATCTCAGATAAAATGGGCCGCCATAACGAATGATGAGATCAAGGAGTATCAACTGAGTAAGGAGGGAGTTTTTAAATGATTTCAAAGAAGTGTACAATTCAGACTTCCAAGATTACGTGCTGTTATTTTCAGGAGGTGGAGGCTGTGCATTAATGGATGTTTCAAGTCGGTTAATTTTAGAGTTAAATAATAGTTTTTTGACACTGTTTTAGAAAATGCAACATCATGAAATTAACTTGGTCCCTCATAGTCTGCACCAGTTTATCTAAAGCTTGATATACGATGTGAAAGCATTCAGGTTTCACAATAATTTACCTTTCCAACAATTTCATGTGTTGCTTCAAATATAATGAAAGAACAAGACAATCATAGGAGGCAAATCAGATAGTCGTCAAACCCATCTGAATAGATCGTACCTCTGCCACATTGTGCCCATGACGCCTTTTATCAACAATGGCTAAAGGAGCATCAGATAATTTTTTTGCAAATGCACGAGCTCTAGCAACACCCCCAACATCAGGTGAGACCACTACCAAATCATCAGAGCATATAGTCTTGCTGGCGAGGTAATCAAGTATCACAGGCTGTGAGGACAAAAAAAAAAGGTTATAAAGAAGGTGAACCACATAGGAGATGTCCAACAATTCGAACTCCGTGATCAACAGTATTTAAAATCTTATACCCCTCAGGAGTTTGAGGGAAGAACCCAGTACATTAGTAAATAAGCATATATACTTTAAACAGCTAAATCAAGCAAAGTGAATTTTATCAAAATCCTTATAAAATTGTTTCCTTAAAAGATTTCTAGACACAAATATATTTATAGTTCAAAGGAATATCTCTTTCAGCCAGTTTAACAAATAATATGTCAATTCAACTAGATTTTATTTCAGGTAGCCAAGCAACATTCTTGTAAGAGTCCAACACCCCCGGGTCCGTCAATTATGAAACAAAAGGGAGCGAAGTATTACAGGTATTACCTGACCATATACATGATCCACAGCAATATCAAAATATCCCATAGACTGCCCAGAATGAAGATCGCATGCAAGAACACGATCTGCACCTGCTTCTGTAATCAAATTTGCAACAAGTTTGGCTGCAATAGATTCACGCCCTTGAGTCTGTAACAAAAAACAATTTAAGATAATAATTAAAACAAATTCAAACTTAAAATTGGTTAAACCTTGCATATCACCTTCAACTAAAATAACGGCATTGTGGAGTTTACCACAGAATGCATTTGCATATGTGTTATCAACTCAGCATTCTAAACTTCTGCTTATTCATAATTCTATAGTGTAGCTCAACCTATTTGTGGACAAATTCAAGCAAAAGTAATACTTAAACTTACTTTTATGTTGATGACCTGAACTTTCTTAAAAACTAAAAACCCAATTTACGGAATCTAACTTGCGTATTCGCAATAACTCTCCTTCAAGATATTTAATTGAATTTTTGTACTATGACAAATGGGAATCAGTTATTACCAGTAAGCTATATTTTTTTGATGCTCAAAGTAAAAATTTACCAAAGATAATAAGTTTCAAGAGTCCTTCCTCATAATACGAAGTTACCTTTCTATCAGCCCTGGCATAGCCAAAATATGGAATCACAGCAGTGATATTCTTGGCTGAAGCCCTCCGACAAGCATCAATCATGACCAGAAGCTCCATAAGATTTTCGTTTGCAGGAGGACATGTGGGTTGCACAAGATATACATCACACCCTCTTACACTCTCTTGCAACTGAACATAAATCTCTCCATCAGCAAAGCGTTTGATCTTAATCCTTCCAAGTTCCAGACCCATGTAGCAAGCAATTTCCTTTCAAATAAAAACATTAGGTCAGACCATCGTGCAATTAAATGATTCATAAGTTTACAATACATTATGGCTACGCTTGCTTTGGGGAAATTGTTCCAAGCAGAAGGTTTCTGAATTAGAAAAACTTTCTGATGTTTGTTTGAATGGTCAACTTCCTGGAACATATGAGCATTTTTTTAGCTTGTGTGTCAGGAAATGTTTCCTCAAGAGACAAGGAGAGAAAATAAAAATTTCCTTTACTTCCGTTAAGTCAAATGGCATAATTAAGGCAAAATTCTCTAGAGAGATGGTGTTTCTCAATCTACCAACAGTGAAAGATATTTCCAAGAGAATTTTTGTGATTGAAGTTTTTTTTTTTCTGCTTCAAATTTCTATTTCCTAAACAAGGATGCATCTTTCCAAACATACAAACACCAAAAGATGGGTAATGCAAATGACTATCACCATGAGCTATTATATTTTATAGAAACAAAAGAAATTCAAATCATTACTTAAACAAGGATAATGGTGCATTTTGACATATATTGTAAGTTGAGGGTACTATGCATTCCTGTAACACAATAAAAACCGGAAAGTAAACGACAAAATCGATAACCAACATCATTTTTGCATACAAATCTTGACACGCTAACTAATATACTTTTATGTAGGGACCGTATCCTCTCTTTGATTTTGTTAATTCTCATTTATGATCTAGAAGATGTTCACGAATCCTTCTTCCCACTAGCTTTGTCATTCTAACTATCAACCATAACAAACTGACAGCCAAACCGACAAAGCAGAAAACTACATCCATACAATATACCTCCTTCCAACAATTTACTTATATATGTTCAGGTGAAACCGTCAACAGTCAATTATTAGTACACAGATAACTAATCAGTTTGTCCGATCCTATGCATAATTTGCTTGGGTTTCTTGATCCTCATTTTTTCCACAAGTAAATCTGACAGTTTCCAATTGCAAACCACCAGGAAACAATAAAAAAGAACAAGTAAACCCTGATTCCAACACCTCTACCAAGTCCTCCTACCAACTCTTATGGAGAACCAAAAGGTCCAGAACTCAAACAATAACAAACGAAACTTTTGGTATCTACTTTCCCTAATCTTATCATTAGCATGATAAAACACAATAAATCTTCATTGAATAACAAAATTATCATTCAAAATAAAAACATAGGCAATCTTAAGTGGTAAATTTGTCTAAAGCTAAACCTGAGAAAGCACGGGGTTCGCAGTGCCCGAAAAGATCCTGAGCCTGGTATCATTCTTGCCAATTTCATTCACCAAATGTGTTTTCGTGGCCGAAAAATTCAGCATAATATCTTCACTCCTGAAGAGTGGAACGCACGGCTTTCCATTTGCATACTTGAGAGGCTCTTCCACACTACACCTCTGCAACACATTATTCAGAACCAATAAATTTCAAATCATAATATCGAAATACCGCTCCAATTGAAAATAATTAGCGAGAATATTCGAGAATTAAAGCATTTCTTGAACCAAGAAATCAGAACATGAAAGCAAAGGAAAGTTACGGCAGCTTACGACGGCGTTTGGGACCGGGACTCGAGAGCGAGAGAAGTTGCGAGAAGCGAGAGGGGACGGGGACACTGTGTGAAGCAGCGACGCCATTTCTTGGAGTTGGAGGTAGCAATCAGTTCTAGAGAGAGAGAGAGAGAGAGAGAGAGAGAGAGAGAGAGAGAGAGTTCGGGTTATGGTTAGGGTTAGGGTTTTACAGAGTTGGTCGTCATGGGGAGGAGTGGTAGTAAAGTGGGAGGCTTATTGGTTGTTTCTATTAAGTATACAAGTCCGCAATATAGTTAGCAAAGTTGGTTAGAGAAGTTAGGCTTTCTCGTGTAAAAACTGTTGTATAACCTTTATTCTATCAATTAATACAAAAGCATATTTTTCTCTCTAAATTTCTCTCTCTAAAACTCTCTGTGTTCATCTTTCTTTTCTTCATCTTTCTTCTTAATTTTCTCTTCAATTCCCAAACATTGCAATGTAGTTAACATGTATCAGAGCCACTCGGCTCACGCCTTGGATTCTGGTGGTTTCGTTTTTTTTTTCTTCATTAGATTTCATCGTTTTCATCTTTTTTTATTAGATTTTCTTATGTGCTTCTGTGATCGTCCGGTAACTTCTTGGCAATTTGCTCCGACTTCGCCTCTGCTTGCCTAATCACCAGTTCCTCCCTGGCCCGGAGACTATTGAGATCAAGATAACACTTTTTGTTATCGAACAGGTCTTCCGCCTGACCCAAGTATGACAGCTTCTGTTTTTCGAACTCTCTTGAATGACGATGATGTTGAAGGGGCGATCGAAGGTGATGACTTGGCCTTGGAACTCGTCACTGAGCATGGTCTTGATGGAGACGAAGCCCCTGATGGCCAACTCCTCCATGTTACTACCATCCATGGCCATGCCTTATTTTTCCCAAATTGGAGTTCTGATTTGTGATATTTGGATTCAAGAGTATTGGTCATTGCTACTTCCACTGTGCTATCTTGAATGGTTGCTCATCTCCGGTGTGTTTTTTTGGTTTTTTCTTGTGCTCAAGAACTGAAGATTCAGGTTTCATATTTCTTTCTGCACTCCAACTGTTTGTTTGATTGTCTCAGTGGAAAATTTTGTGTTAATTTGTTCGCTTGTAGTGAAGTCTTTCGCTGCTTTGGGTGTTGCTCGAAGATTGGGTGTTTAGCGATCTAAAACGATGCTATTTGGAGATCTGTTGGTGTGAGTTTCGTGAATCAGGAATGGGTCAACGAATCCACTGTGGGTATACGAATGTTCTTGGGCTTGGCAATTCTGGGTTTTTTTTTTGGAGTTCGTGTTGAAGTTGTAGCTCTAAATATACTTAATCTTTCATCTCTGCGGTTCTCCGGTGATTTGTTTCATTTCGGAGTTGTGATTTGTTCTGGATTTTTACCATGTTTCTTAGGGCACGAAGCCAATATTCTGTTAATTTGTTGAGGCAAGAAGCCATTTTAGTTAAGGCATGAAGCCATTTTCTTGTTGATTTGTTGAGGCACAAAGCCATTGTTCCTGTTGATTTGTTGAGGCACGAAGCCACTTTCTTGTTGAATTTGTTGCAGCACGAAGCCATTATCTTGTATATTCTTTACGGCACAAAGCCATTCTTGCAAGTTTTCTATAATTCTTGGGTAATTCTTGAAGTTGTTCTTGAGATGAATACAAATTAAGCAGATAGGGGGTGCTTCGTGATCCACTAACATCTGGAGACTTGAGTTATTCTATAACATAACCTGAAGGCCTTATGATGACTGCAGCTGGAGAAGATTTGCTGAAACTCTTCTTTCATCTTCGGGCAAAAGTGGCTGCTCTTTCAAGATACCTGACTTAACAAGTCTCTCTCCAGTGAAGACGATCTGATCTTGGTCGCCTTGATACTTGTTCATATTTCAGTGTTTGTTATTTGAGACTTTGCTGCAATCTCAAATTGGGATACCCTAGTTGAGATTGAGGGGGAGTATTAAGTATACAAGTCAGCAATATAGTGGGCAATACAGTTAGTAAGTTGGTTAGAGTAGTTAGGCTTTCTCTTATAAAAAAATGTTGTGTAACCTTCATTCTATCAATTAATACAAAAGCATATTTCTCTCTCTAAAACTCTCTGTGTTCATCTTTCTTCTTGATTTTCTTTTCAATTCCCAAACATTGCAATGTAGTTAACAGTTTCTCAGCAAATGCTGCTGCCACTGCGAGTGGCGGGATGGGGTTCAGGGGAATGTGAGGAAGAAACACTACCCATTAAACATTTAGAGTAAATTTAGACCCAAAAAAATAAAAAAAAAGGGTTAAACTCTGTTTAGTACACTTATGTTTCGTGATTTTCAACATTTCGTATATTAAGTTTTTTTCGTTTTAAATTCATACCTAAAGTGTTAATTTTGGAACAGTCTCATGCATTCGTTAGTCAAACTGTTAGTTCTCTCCCCCCCCCCCCCCGGCGACCCACCTGTCTTCCTTCTTCTTCTTCTTCTGGGTTGCAGATTCGTTTTTTTTTTCTTCTTCTTCTTCTAGGTTGGGGGCGGGGGTAGAAGGGATGGGTTTATTTTTAATTTATATTTAATTAATTATTTTAATATTTTTTAATGAAACGTGGCGTCCAGTCATTGTCCACATGGGCGCCACATCATCACTTAACGGGAGAATTAATAGTTTGACTAACGGATGTATGAGATTGTTCCAAAATTAACACTTTAGGTATGACTCTGGGATTAAAAAAACTTGATATACTAAATGTTGAAAACCACGAAACATGAGAGCAGTAAACAGAGTTTAACCCAAACAAAAAAACTATTTTGAGAAAACTTTTCTTTATTTTCTACTAGCATTTGCTTACACACTTTGTGTGTATGAACACATTTTTTTTAGAAAATGAGAGAGAGAGAGAGAGAGAGAGAGAGAGAGAGAGAGAGAGAACGTGGGGGGAGTGGGAGGTTTTTGGTTTTGGGTTTTTTTTTTTTTTTTTTAATATTGAAGGTATTTTAACATCATCTCTAGGTGAGATTTCAATAAAAAACAATAAAATTTGGACCTGTGAAATTACATTATTGCCCATCATTTTTTGTGTGTAATAGAAGTCTAATTTGTCTTTTCATCCTTTTTGGTTAATAAAGAAGGTTTCATTAATTAGTAGAGATTTTTTCAAAAACTTTTCTTTTTGGTTTTTCCAACAAGGGCATGTTTGTAAATGCATCTAAAATGACTAAAAGCGTTTTTGGTGAAAGTCTTTTTCAGTTCCAGAAGTATTTGAAGTGCATTTTGTAAGAAGCACTTTAAGTTTTTTTTCTTCGGATGCACTTGTATTTTTAGTAAAGATTAGTTTCAAAAGTATTTTCATAAAAAATGCTCAGTCATTTTAAAAGCACTTTCAAACATACCTTTAAAAAACACCATTTTTATTGTTTCACGCGTCTATGTTTAATCATGTTTTTTTTTAAATTTATTTATTGAATTCAATGACCAAAAATGTGGGACCATGATTTTTTAGGGCCAGAGTAAGGGTGGTCCGAATACTGTTACCTCAAAAGTCTAGTCATAGACTCACCAACTCTAAGCAAAACTGGATCAGATGAAGCAACGTTGCCACCATCACCCTGTTCCAAGGTATTAGGCAAAGTCCAAGTGACTCCGCTAGTATGACCGTACTTGTTCCGCAAGACACGCGATCTAATCCGGATATGGACTCAATCAGATCCTTCATAAGTCCTAGAGTTCCTATAATCCATAAATTGGCATGCGCCCCCAATAACCATAGCACCTAAGAAGGTGCAATATCTACTTCTAAACATCCCTTAGGATTCTCCAGGCTTAGAACGAGGATTATATCATCATAACACTAACATATCTGCTGAAGAAAGCTCGGTTAACGCCAACGTTAACCCTGTTGGGGGGGACAACCCGCTTTCCGATGCGTCTGTCGTTCCAAGGATGAAATAACAATTGCACCTGGGATCAAAGAGGGTCAAGTCCACAAATCTCCTTCTTCCATGGACCAGATTTGGGAAACCCTAATGAAGATCAACACTTCTTTTGACGAATTTGAAAAGAGATACGTAACCGCTCGAGCTGAAAGCCACTCCGTAAAAAAACTTATGAAAAACCTGGAAAATTCAAGCAGAACAACCTCTCAAACTTAGATCCCTATTTTCGGTTATGGGAATATTAGTACTAATACCCTTGAAGGAAAACCTATAGTGTTGCCCGCTATCCCAACTTCAGCAAACATCACTGATCCAGCAATGACCCCTTACATGACAGACATGTTGATAATGTGGCCTTTGCAAATAGGCTTCGAGTCCCGCAAGACTCTTATCCAGTGAATGAGATAGGGGCATTGAGACCGGAGCGCTTGAGATTCGATGAGCCTGAATCCTCCGAAAAACACTGACGCTCCCTGAACAGGGAAAACCCTAGAGGTCTAGTTAGAGAAGGTAATCATCGCGCTACTAGTAGGCCGATGGTTTGCATCAAAAGTCTACTATTAATGGCAATCGAAACCATGCCTCCACCTGAAATTTTTTCGCAATAATGGTTCAATTTATTTCACGGAGATTCTGACTAGACTATCATATTATGACTATTAGAATGTCATGGCATACAATAACAATGATGCTTGAATGTGTAAGATGTTCTTGTCCACCTTAAAATGATGGACTATGAGATGGTACTTAGCGCTGCCAGCAAGGTCCATTGATTGCTTTGAAAGTCTATCTAAAATCTTCACCAACACTTACTCATTATACTGCAAAGTGCGCAAACGTCATGAAGCCATGTTAAAAATGGCTCCCCAGTCTAGAGAAAAAAACCTCATAACCTATCTGAAGCATTTTTGTGTGGAGTTGGCAGAGGTTGAAAAGCCAGATGATAGGTTGACCACCATGGCATTTAAGCAAGGCCTCTATGTCCACTCACCCCTTTCCCAAAAGCTAAATAAAAGGAAGTATGTGTCACGCTCTAACTCTAAGGGATATAGAATCCCACCTTTCCAAATTTGGGGGATGAATCATCACCAATCATTAACCCCTAAATTCCTAATGATTACAAAACTTGCCAACTCACCCTTATTTGGTAAAAATATCAAGCCAATTCCATATGATCACCCTTCTCCAATTCAAACTAAAAATATCTCTAATTACATATGAACATGAAATAATACTAGCTAGTTTTTGAAATAATTTTGTAGCAAAATGAACTTACGTTGAGACTAGTTTACACATCAAAAGTAAGTTATTGTACACAACATATAAATAGAAATCCAATAAAATCATTACATAAAAATGACTTCGCACATACTCACACATATGTAAATTTTTTTTTTTAAATATTAAGTATTACAATCTACCATCCTTAAAATAAATTTCATCCTCGAAATTTGTAAAACCTTAAACATTGTATAAATAAAGTAAACATATCTCAAAGACATAAAAAAATATATCACAAAAATTATAGTAATAGTTAAAAACATTAAGAAAGTATATAGTTATAGTGGTTGCTTGGAGACTACTCTTCCATGTCAAGTGGATTGTAGTTCTCCAAATATTATGCCTTCCCACTCTAGCATATAAACAGAACACCTTTATATTGAACTTGAGAGGAAAATAAAATTAGTCTTTAACTGAAAATCACTTAATAATGAAATCAATGTAGAAAACTGGATGGTTATATAAATCAGATATGGAACTCACCAATCACCTTATTAATTGGATTTCTATATTCTCATCACATGTCATTTATAATTTTATCTCATCACATAGTCCAAAACATGTAGGAATGAAATTTCACTAGCTCATCACACAACCCGTGTTAGAATATATGAAACAAATAGAATGAATGGTTGAGATGTTGACACTTGTAATAAGATTACATGTTCTGTTGCATAGTTTGTTAAGATTGTGAGAGGAACTATAAATACTCCTACATGTAATAACTTTCTCATTAAGTAATATACAAAGATTCAATACAATTTTCCCTATGTTTTCTCTCTGTATCTTCTTCTATCTTCTTCTACAAGTTGTCTTCTTGATGAGATCTTATCTGTTTAACATGCTTAACATGGTTCCCCGTCTTTGCTTGCGCAACAACCAATTTGCAATAACCTTTGTCTGCTCTCTGAAGTTGTTTGATCCTCTTCTCTCCTTGTAGTTGTTATTTCTCTGGCGATTTTTTTTATTTCTTCTACGATCAAGAATTAGGGTTTCTGTGATTCTACGACTGACCACCCTTCGTCTTCTTTATCAAATTTATTTGCTACACACCAGGTGTTTGTTTGATTGCTCTAGTCAAGAACTCTCTTTCTTCTGCAAAAATGGAAACTGCATCGCAACTTCAGATTTTACAGTCTCCGATTACTGCTTTAATTTCTTATGTTTCTTCATCTATGAATGTGAAATTGGATAAAGCAAATTACTTGAATTGTCATTTTCAAATGGAATTACTGTTGGAAGGATATGAAATTATGGGTTTTGTTAATGGCTTAAACCCATGTCCATGTAATCTTGAAACTGATGGGTATAAAGTGTGGAAAATGCATGATAGGGCTATTATGCAATTGATTACTGCTAAATTGTCTCCTATTGCTGTTTCGTGTGCAATTGGTAGTTCTTGTTCTAAAGATTTGTGGACAAGATTGAAGGAACATTTTTCAACTGTATCCAAGACTAGTGTGTTTCAATTGAAGTCTGATTTACAGAACATCCAGAAAGGTACCAGCACTATATCACAGTATCTTCAGAAAATTAAAGAATCTAGGGACTACTTATCTGCTGCAGGAGTGAAATTTGAGGATGAAGATATTGTTATCTTAGCACTCAATGGTTTACCATCGAAGTATAACACTTTCAAATGCGTAATTCAAGGACGAGAAAGTGTTATTTCCCTCAAAGAGTTTCGAGCATAATTGCTTGCTGAAGAGGCTATTCTTGAAACTAATTCTACTACACCCTTCCTGTCTGCTATGTTGGTTGATGCCAGTGATAAAGGTCCATATTTTCATGCAAGTTCATCTCAGGGCACAAACTACCAAGGCAACAATTATCAGGGCAATCATTACCATGGTAATACTTATCAAGGGAATAATTTTGGCAACTATCAAGGGACTAATTCTGGGAATTACCAAGGCAACACTTCTGGTCAATCCAGTTATGCTTTTAAGCCTTATAACCATAACAAAAACAAAGGAAAGGGCAAGCTTTATTAGGGTAACAAGTATGCCTACTCTAGACCAAATATGCCTATTCAAACTCATGTTTTGCCGGTTCTTACTCTTGGTCTTCTTGGTCAGTTTACCATGCCTGCATATGGTGGATGTCCTGGCTCTTATCTTTCATGCCAGTTATGCAATCAAGATGGTCATACTGCTCCATATTGCAATAATGTCCCTCGAGATAAACCCAAGTGTTTCATTTGTGGTAGATCAAATCACACTACTTAGTATTGTTTTCATAGAGACAAAGTACCTCAGTTTCAACCACAATTTCAGCAGCAATTCCCAATGCATGTTGGTCAATCATCCTCTCACCATCCTATGCAACCAATGAACACTGTTATTTCTCAGTCTTCATAGAGTGTTCCTGGTATGTCCTCTCATCACTCCAATCCTCAAGTGTGGTTAACTGACTCGGGTGCCACTAATCATATGACATCTAAGTTTGGTAATCTCTCTTTGGCCATTCCTTATCTCTCAAATGAGATGGTCCAGACTGTAAATGGTGAAGGTCTGCACATTTCTCACATTGGTAACACTATTATAAGAACTCTATTGCAACCACTTAAACTCAATTCAGTTCTATATGTTCCCAAGTTATCTCAGAATCTATTATCTGTTCATAGAATCTGTTTAGATAACAATTGTTGGCTGATCTTTGATGCTTTCAATTTCTGGATTCAGGACAAAGCCACAAGGAGAATGCTATACAAAGGAGTATGCAGTAATGGTCTCTACCCAATTACATCCTTGTCTACTGTCAATTCCTTTCAACTTCAACCTTCAGCTTTGCTTGGTCAGCTAGTTAACTTTACTATTTGGCATAGCCGACTAGGTCATCCATCAAATCTTATTGTTTCCTTAATACTTAGAAAAGCTAATATTACCTGTAGTTATGACAATTTACCTGTAATGTGTCAAAGCTGCTTAAAAGGCAAGTTTTGTATACTGCCATTCCAGTCAAGTGTCAATAAAGCTACAAAACCTTTTGATGTACTGCATAGTGATATATGGGGGCCAGCACCTTGTGTGTCTTTAGATGGTTTTAAATACTATGTCACTTTCATTGATGAGTGTACAAGATACTGTTGGATCTTTCCATTAATGAATAAATCAGATCTTTTTGATATCTTTTGTGCCTTTCATTCTTTCATACTTACTCAGTTTTCTGCATCACTTAAAACATTGCAAAGTGATGGGGGTGGGGAATGTGTGAGCAATAGGTTTCAATCTTTTCTCAAAACCAAAGGTGTTACACATCAAATTTCATGTCCCTACACCCCTGAACAAAATGGCTTAGCAGAACGAAAACATAGGCACCTTGTTGAAACTACAGTGACTTTGTTGCAATCATCCCAATTACCATCCCAATTTTAGTCCTTTGCTGTTCAAACTGCAAACTATTTGATTAATAGGATGCCATCCCCTGTGTTACAGAACCAATCTCCCTTTGAAAGTCCATTTGGTGTAGTTCCTTTGATATCTTACTTAAAGATCTTTGGATGTGCATGTTTTCCTTTACTTAAACCCTACAACAGTTCCAAATTGCAACCTAAAACCACAAAATGTGTTTTCTTAGGGTATGCATCCAAGTATAAGGGATATATATGCTATGCAGTCACAAATCACAAGTTTTATATATCAAGACATGTGATATTTAATGAACAAGAATTTCCCTATATATCTTTATTGACAGCAGCTAAACAAACTGATATGACACATGCACAATCTTCCATTTCTTTACCTTTGCTGGTTGTGAATTTTGACAATGAACTTGTTTCCTCAATACCACGAATCCCTGTCTCTACACATCAAGAGTCTCCCATACTTTTACATCCTGAAATTGGTTCTCCTGCTCTTATATCACATATTCTAGACTCTAATCCTTTAAACCTTACCTTAGATCCACTTTCTACTCCTCCAAATGTCTCTAATGTTGTACACCCATCTTCCTACATCCCTGTGGATCTTGACTTTAGACCTGACAATCTTCAAGTAATTTCTTCAGTACCATCCTTGAATCTGCACCTAATGCAAACAGGGAGTAAGAATGGCATTGTTAAGAAGAATGTCCTCCTTACTACTGTGGAAGACTCTAGAGGTATTGATTTGAATCTTATTGAACCATCTACTTATAAGTCTACACTTAAGGTTCCTATTTGGATGAATGCTATGAAGGAAGAATTAAGTGCTCTGTTTAAACAAGGAACATGGAGTTTAGTGTCTTTACCAGCACACAAAAACTTGGTTGGTTGCAAATGGATTTTTAAGATAAAGAAGCATGCAGATGGATCTATAGCTAGACATAAAGCTAGACTTGTGGCACAAGGTTTTAGTCAAGAAACTAGCTTGGATTATGGAGAAACTTTCAGCCAAGTGGTGAAACCAACAACAGTGAGACTCATTTTGTCTTTAACTGCTCAGTTTGATTGGCCTTTAAGGTAATTAGATGTAAAAAGCTGCCTTTTACATGGCATTCTTCAAGAGGAAGTTTACATGGCCCAACCTCCAGGATTTCTTGATCCAAATCATCCTGAAATGGTTTGTAAACTGCACAAATCCTTGTATGGTCTTAAGCAAGCTCCTCGAGCTTGGAATGAGAGATTTACTGCTTTCTTGCCATCTATAGGGTTCAAAGATACATACTCAGACTCCTCATTATTTGTCAAGACAATAGGTTCTAATATTGTGATATTGCTCTTGTATGTGGATGATATTATCATCACAAGCAGTAGTCCTGATGCTATTCAACAAGTTATTGACTCTCTCACTTTTGAATTTGATCTCAAGGACCTTGGTGATTTGCATTACTTTCTGGGAATTCAGATTACAAGGACTTCTAATGGTGTGTTTTTGTCTCAAACAAAATACATAAAGGATTTGTTGCAGAAAACTGAGATGCTTGACTCCAAGTCTTGTGATACTCCATGTCTACCCTATAACAGGTTGCTTAAAGATGATGGAGAATTATACAACAATCCAACTCTATACAGAAGTGTGGTAGGTGCTCTTCAGTATCTCACTTTTACACGACCTGATATTGCATTTTCCGTGCATCAGGTGTGTCAATTCATGCAAGAACCTATGGTCTCTCATTTTACTGCAGTCAAGCGTATCTTACGATACTTAAAAAGGACAATGAAGGTTGGTATGTCTTACTTTAAGGGTGATTTGAATCTTACTGCATACAGTGATGCATATTGGGCTGGGGATCCAAATGATAGACGTTCTACCACTAGATTTGTGGTCTTTCTGGGATCAAATCCAATCTCCTGGAGTTCAAAGAAACAACAAACTGTCTCCAGATCATCGATAGGGGCCGAGTACAGGGCATTGTCCACAACTACTACAGAATTGGATTAGATCCAACAACTACTATCTTTTCTGCAAGTTCCCATATCAGTTCCTCCCACATTGTATTGTGACAATCTTTCTGCCATTGCATTGTCTCTCAATCCAGTACAACATCAGCAAACAAAATACATAGGAGTGGATGTTCACTTTGTTTGAGAAAGAATTGCTCAGAAGAAGCTCTTTGTGCAATTTGTGAATTCTAGGGAACAATATGCTGATATTCTAACAAAGGGCTTAAGTGCTCCACTGTTTCTTACCCATTGTTTCAATCTCATGTTAGGTTTATCCAAACATGACATTGCGGGGGGATGTTAGAATATATGAAATGAATAGAATGAATGGTTGAGATATTGACACTTGTAATAAGATTACATGTTCTGTTGCATAGTTTGTTAAGATTGTGAGAGGAACTATAAATATTTCTACATGTAATAACTTTCTCATTAAGTAATATACAAAGATTCAATACAAATTTTCCCTCTCTTTTCTCTCTGTATCTTCTTGTATCTTCTTCTACAAGTTGTCTTCTGTTGGAAATGTACCCTAAAACCAATCATGTGATGATACTTTACGGATATTTCACATGTTAAACTAATCTAGTTTAATATAAAGGGCAAAGATTATTGTTTGAGCCGTCTCATATAAATGTTATATGCTTAAACGATAAAGTCCAAGGAATATGTGATTGGGAGAATGTAATCTAATGAAGTTAGATTCATGAGACCATTCTTTCGTAGACACATCCTAAATGTTCCTGATCATAGGATTGCCAATTGAGCATTGACAGTCCGTCAAGATCGGTACGTGCTATGTCTTCTCTCAGGGAGAGTGACTAGTCTCGAGTCATTGGTGTGTGTGACATCAAGACAAGTACGTAGGTGCTCAATAGGGAATGAGTTCACTGAACGCGATCAACGAAGAGTTCTCATACTCATGTCACATGAGAACTCATGGTTGGGATAATGCAAAGTAGTCATTTGACCTGAGCCATCATAGTTGTCTTGTGGTTAAGTCCTTGATCTTTGATTATGTCAAAGTCACTCCATCAGGAGGGTGTCCACGACATCGTTGGGGTTAAGCCACTTAGCCATGGAGGCAAGTGAATGCGCAACAAGGGATCTCTAACCTTCAAACTGTTTGAGGGAGAATACTCTATGATATGATTTAGAATCTCTGGCCAGAGTATGAATGATATTTAGAAAAGTCGTTCTAAATCACATTCAAGGTAATCATATAAGCACACGAATCACATTGGATAGTAGACATGAATAAATAAACTATCAGTCCAAACAATGTGGTCAAGAGTATTGTATTAGAGAAAGACCGTATTGCATTTGTAATCCCAAACTGAATAGGTTTTCTCTACCTCTTCTGATTAGCTTGGGTAACCATGATATGCTGCAAGGTGTCACTCATGGTTTGTGGAAGCCCTAAACGTGTGTAACCACTAAAGGGAGAATTGAAAGTAAGTTTCAATTCACAATCGATATAAAATGGTTTTAATCGCCCACTGCCTCGCTAAAAGGAACCTAATGGATCGCACACCGTGTAAGGTGGAGATTGAAGAAACAATGGAGATGAGTAAGAATGATTAAATGGTTTAATCATTTATTTATGGCAAGGATTAATTAATATGTTAATTAATCAAACGAATAAGTTCGTTAAAGACCTCGGGATAGTTTTGGACGTTTAGGCCCAATGGGCTTCGAACGTCAAGCCCATTGACTTAAGTTGTATGACAACTTAATTCACAAAAGCCCAAAAGCCCAAACAACACCCTAAGGCCGGCCATATGGTTAAGGGTAGTGAACTTGAACTTATTTACAAGTTTGCCACTCAAATGAATAAAGGTATAAATATGACTTTATAGCCAAAATTCATTAAGGGGTTTGTTTTGGGGAAAATTGGTGAGAATTGTCTCTCCATTTCTCTCTAGAAAGGCCGGCCACCATGGAAGTTGTAGCTAGCCATCTATTCTTCCATGGTCACTCATTTATCATCCATGCTCTCCTTGGTGTAGATTCATCCAAATCCATGGATCTAAGATGCAAGGAATGAAGGCCCTATCTCTTGGGTGATTAGCCTTTGTTTAAATACAAAGAGGAATCTTCAAAGGTATAAATTTCAACTCACTTTGTTTTGAGTTGAGTTTTGGTTCACCAATCTACTAGGCTTTGAATTTCATGGTTAAAGTTTTGTTTTTAAGTGCATGCAAGCATGATTCCGCCTTTAATTGTTAATTGCATGCTTATTGATGTTGCTTAAATGAACATGTTTTCACAAAATATTCCTTCAAGTGGTATCAGAGCCTAGGTCTAGTAGTTGGTGAATCCTTTTGGGTTTTGTGGTTCATAGTTTGTGATTTAAAAGTTGTAATTGTTACAAGCTTTATTCTTGTTTCTTTGAATGTAAATTTTGTTAGAAAATTTGCCATCTCAAATGTTGTAGATGTAGTTCATATGAGCATGAATATTGGAGCTAAAATTTGGTGCCATGACTTTGGGGATTTTCGGCCAAATCCAAAGGGTGGATTTTTGGGTTCTTGTTTGACTTGTTAAATGTGTTTTCAAGTGACTTTTGGAACCCCTATGTACCCTAGTTTGGTTAGATGTTATTTCCCTAAAGTTTGAATGGTTTTGGAATGTTTTTGGGTGGAAAAAGTTCATGGAAAAATTTTGGGTTTTTCTTGAATGTTCTTCATTGTTCTTGACATTTTTGCCAAGAACAAAAAGGTTTGTGTTTTGATTCAAAGTTTTGATTTATTTCATAAAGTTTATGTTTTATGTTTTTCAAATGATTTATTGCATAAGATATTTATTTGAATGGTGATGGGTGTGTAAGGATTAATTTCCTTTCACACACACCACTTGCACCACTTGTTGCTTTATGTCTAAAACTCACAAATCAACACACACATCACTCTATCCTCTTCCAAAACCGGCCACCCCCTAGTGGGGGTACTTTTGGGGCCTTTTATGCAATTACATAAAGTTTTGATACTTTTGTGTATTTGCACTTTGGCCCAAAAGTTTACGTTTTTACGTTTAGGTCCAAAAACGCTAAAGGACAAATTGTTTTGCTCCTTTAATGAAGTTTTTGCATTGATTAAATTTTGGGTTCTAGTGTAATTACATGAAGTAGTGGACTTTTGTGTCTTTACAAAGTGACCCCAAAAGTTTTGCAATATAGCCCAAAAGTTGAGGTTAATTGCTTTATGGCCCAAAAGTTGTGGTTATTGCATATTGGCCCAAATTAAGTAGAGAACAAAATTGTTTTGTCTCTTTAAATGAGAATTGGATTTTCATTTTGTTTAGCTCCATTTAAATCAATTTTATGGATACAAAAACCAAATGAAAATGTTGCATTCAATTTAATTAGTTAAAGTGTTAATTAATTAAAGGGTGATTATGAACCTAAGCCTAATATAATTGAGCTATGTGATAGGCCGTTTCAAATTTGTTTGAACCATGGGAATGTGTAGATTAATTTTGGTTGTAATTTGATTTGATCAAATGTTGTAAAAGGGCTTAAGCTCTTCTTTACTTTAAAGTAATTTGTTTTATGCAAATGTTGTAATGAGCATAAGCTCACCTTTACTTTGAAGTACTTCTTTCTTGCTTTATTTGATATGCATGAAAATGAAGTAGTTGGGTCCAACGCCCCTAAGACAACACGCCTTAATGTGATTAAACGCGTAACTAAAATCAATCACCATCCCTAGACCGAGATTCAACACAAGGCTCGTGTTGAATCTAAACAAAGGTTCATAGTCATCCTAAGGCCCTAAGGCAACTATATAGTCCATTAAATGAATGCAAAGTTTATGTTAGTAGTATCATATACTCTTGCTTTAAAAACCGTTTTAAAAGCATAGTGGGAGTATTATATACAACTAAAACAATCATATGGACCAATAGTTGTAATAGGACCAAAATTGTTTTAATAGAGATTAAAATGTATGTTTATATGTGATGAGACCTAAAACCCTCAACCAAACCAATATTAAGTTGAAAAGCGTGAGAGTGCTTTGAACACTCTTTCGTGGCCTTCCACCGTGGTAGGCTTCAATCGTTTGTGACTCATACAATGTATTCGTCCAGTTCTGGGGTTGCAAAGTATGTGCTTACATTCAGGAGAAGCCTATAAACATATGATGAAGTGAAAGTAGGCAACGAGTATGGCCAATATGGAGTTCTTCTGAGGCCATTCTTGAACCCCTACTTGAACTAGCATGGTGGGAATGACTTAACTAAGTGCAATGGTGCCAATATGGAGTTCTTCTGAGGCATCATTCTCTAGAGGCCAAATAAGATGTGTACTTGCATTAGTTGCAAATGAGTAAGCGTACTATCTCATTATTATTGTTGCTAGCCAATATGGAGTTCTTCTGAGGTGGGCTTGGTAATAGTGAGCCTCCCATAACCTACTAGGAGTTTCATCCAAAACTCTCGAATTCCAATGAGGGATATGGAATTTGCCAAAAATAGTGGGTGGTGCTATTTGATTTAAAGACCCGAATCAAATGGCTTAAAATCAGTCAATTTATATTCGTTATGTATTTGTTTACCAATATATTTGCAAACGTTGTCCAACACTTGACAAAGAAAAGCCGAATGCTTTAGTTTCCGGACTTGGTAACACAATCCCAAAGATTGTCTTAAATGGATTGTATATGTACCTAAATAGTCTCATCCTCACAATCTTCCTAATGATAATGTATCATTGGAAGAACATGTTAGAAAGGTCTATCATGAAGAGGACAACACAAACAACCAATGCTTAATCCTTTGTTAAATGAACAAAGGAACTTACGAAGATTAGCATAATGACAAGGACACTTTTAGTGTTATTAGTTCTTCACTTACAAATCGTTGTATGAAGAAATAATAGTTGCTTTGAACAACCCTTAGTCAATGCAAACACTAGTGCTTGTTTCTTTGTTAAATGAACAAAGAACTTGAGAAGAAAGCACAAAGGCATGGACACTTTACGTGCCATGTTTCTTCACTTACAAATTGTTGTATGAAGAAATGAGAGTTGCCTTGTACAACTCTTGAAGGTTTGTAATTATGTTTAGAACATAAAGGTTGGTTGACAAAAATAGTCCATTAACATGGACTTATAATGATTTTGAATCATTAAGTGTTGAAGTGATAAACCACTTAATGAGACGGAAACTAGGCAAGGACTTCACCTAAGTGCCCCTATCCTAATGGTTCACTAAGTTTATTGTAAACTATGTAGTGAACAATAACCACATGCTCTCCAAAATGTTTGATGTGTATAACACAATTGAAATAAGTTTCAAGAGAGATAGTGGGAGTTTAGGGACCATGACTATTGTAGTCAAAGGAGAAGTCAAATGAAGAAGATAAAATTAACTCCAAGGGAACAAACTTTCTTTATGAAAGGATGGACATTGGAAGGGGTATTTGCAAGAAATGTCTTGTAAGTGTCAAGAACACACATTTCGAAAATGTTGTAAATTGTTCTTGAATAGTTCAAAACAGTTGGTTCTTCTACTTGAATGCTTGATTCCGTATTAGTAACTATGTTTTACAATCGTTGTAAAAGTGTGACTAATAAGAAGTAGAAGATTAATGAGAGAAGAGAAAGTACTTCACATTCGAAACGTGAATCAAATGTAGATCTCTGCGAAAGCAGATGGTATTTACTTCCTCATATGAACTACCAAACAACAACAACAACAACAAAGCCTTTTCCCACTAAGTGGGGTCGGCTATATGAATCCTAGAACGCCATTGCGCTCGGTTTTGTGTCATGTCCTCCGTTAGATCCAAGTACTCTAAGTCTTTTCTTAGAGTCTCTTCCAAAGTTGTCCTAGGTCTTCCTCTACCCCTTCGGCCCTGAACCTCTGTCCCGTAGTCACATCTTCGAACCGAAGCGTCAGTCGGCCTTCTTTGCACATGTTCAAAATCACCGGAGCCGATTTTCTCTCATATTTCCTACAATTTCGGCTACTCCTACTTTACCTCGGATATCCTCATTCCCAATCTTATCCTTTCTCGTGTGCCCACACATCCCACGAAGCATCCTCATCTCCGCTACACCCATTTTGTGTACGTGTTGATGCTTCACCACCCAACATTCTGTGCCATACAACATCGCTAGCCTTATTGCCGTCCTATAAAATTTTCCCTTGAGCTTCAGTGGCCTACGACGGTCACACAACACGCCGGATGCACTCTTTCCATCCAGCTCGTATTCTATGGTTGAGATCTCCATCTAATTCTCCGTTCTCTTGCAAGATAGATCCTAGGTAGCGAAAACGATCGCTTTTTGTGATCTTCGCTAGATTGCTCCGGTCATTAGTGTGGATAAGTATATAAATGGATAGAGATAGGAAAGCAAACACAAGATGTACGTGGTTCACCCAGATTGGCTACGTCCACGGAATAGAAGAGTTCTCATTAATTGTGAAGGGTTTACACAAGTACATAGGTTCAAGCTCTCATTTAGTGAGTACAAGTGAATGATTTAGTACAAATGACATTAGGAAATATTGTGGGAGAATGATCTCGTAGTCACGAAACTTCTAAGTATCGGAGTGTGGTGTCGTCTTAACTTGCCTTATCTGTCTCATAGGTAGATGTGGCATCTTCTCTGGAAGTACTCTTCCTCCATCCAGGGGTGGTATCTTTAACTGGTGGAGATGCACAAGGTAATGTATCAATTTCACTTGAAGCTTACTTGTAGTTTCAGGCTTGGTCAAGCGCGATACAAACCATGTAGTAGGAGTCCCCCAAGTCGCCGAGCTAGGGGGTCTGCTGAAAGAGGTGACAGACAAGGTAAGCAATCAGAGCTCCGACTGATTGTTCACCTTCTCCCCATCTTGCAGCAGCATGAAGGATAAAGAGAAGAAAAATGAGAAGAGATGATATGAGATACTTTTGCTTTTGAAGAAGTAACTTTCCACAGGCTTATTCTTGAACTGAGCTGGAGGGTTTTCTGGTTTCCTCCAGAGTATAAGGCCGACTGAAGAATTTGAGGGTCAAAACAAGTCCATCAAATCTAGAGTACGTTCCACCCTGCTGATATGGGATACTTTTGCTTTTGACAGAGTAATGAATGTATCGGCACGTGTGCTGTTACGCTTGTCTCCACATGCTTCCTTGTATCCTTCACACTTGCCCTATCTGTTCCTCAAGCAGATGCCGAATCTTCCCTGGAAACATAAGATGTTGAAGATGAGTACTCGAGAGCAATGCCAGGTAAGTAATCAGGTAAGGGGTTCCAGGCAGTCAGTTCCTGGCTGGGAGCTTGATTCCAAGTGCTGACTGATTGCTCTCTTTCTCCTTGTCTTGCAGGTAAAAACAAGGCCAAAAGAAAAGACAGGGAAAAAGCATGATATGGGATACTCTTGCTTTTAACCCTGATGATATGAGATATTCTTGCTCTAGTATAGCTTGTTTGCAGAGGTATTATCGGGGGGAAAGAAAGCTGAATATTTCGAAAGGCTTCGTTGGGAGTGCCCTCTCAGATATGATGAAGGGTTGAGCATTTTTGCAGGTCTGCCTGTCCGTTGGGGATGGAGGTCGACATATATAGGAGTCTCCCTAACAACAAGTAGTAATGCTATTCCTTTACCCTGCTTGGTCATAGCACGGTAGTGGGAGCTCCCAGTTTCACATGTTTTAACTCTGTCAGAGCACTTTGAAAAAGTGGTCTGTGGTATCTGGCTCTCGAGATTCGGAGAACGATGCCTCTTCGATTTTTGAGAAAGCAATCATGCTGGGGGTATGACTCTCGAGATTCGGAGAGCAGTGTCTCTTCGATTTTTGAGGAAGTAATCATGTTGGGAGTCTGGCTCTCGAGATTCGGAGGGCGGTGCCTCTTCGATTTTGGAGCAAGCAATCTTGTTGGGAGTGTTGTCTCGAATGTGAGTAAAGGTTGGGCATGTTTGCTAGTCTACCTTGCCACGAAGCACAAAGGTTGACACACAGGGACTTTCCAATTATCCAGCAATGGTACTGTTCCTTTACCCTCTCTTCGATTTTGAGAAAGTAGTCATGTTGGGAGTCTGGCTCTCGAGATTCGGAGGACGGTGCCTCTTCGATTTTGGAGCAAGCAATCTTATTGGGAGTGTTTTCTCGAATGTGAGTAAAGGTTGGGCATGTTTGCTAGTCTACCTTGCCACGAAGCACAGAGGTTGACACACAGGGACTTTCCAATTATCCAGCAGTGGTACTGTTCCTTTACAGTTGTGGGTAATAATATGGTAGCTAGACCTTCAAAATTTATGTGTCTAAACTTTTGTTAGTGCTGTTTCTTTGCTATTCTTTTACCTTTCTTGGTCAGAGCGATGTAGTGGGAGCTGCAAGCTTCACGTGCTCAACTTTGGCAGAGAACTTTGGCAAAGTTATTTGTGGTACCCATGAGCTATTGTTGCGTGTGGGAAGTGGGTGATTGAACAGTAAGATTCATGTGCTTTCTACTTCACCAGAAGTCTTCGACAGAATGCCCATAATTTCTGCAAAGCTGAGTGTGCGTGTGACAGGTGCTGACAAGGCTAGAAAAGTAGGTGCCTCTTCGATTTCTGAGATCGGCCCTCGTGGTCTCTGAGCAGCCCAGCTTTTGAGAAAGCGAGCGCCTCTTCGATTGATTCGGAGAACGATGCCTCATTGATTTTTGAGAAAGCAATCATGCTGGGGGTCTGGCTCTCGAGATTCGGGAAGCAGTGTCTCTTCGATTTTTGAGAAAGTAATCATGTTGGGAGTCTGGCTCTCGAGATTCGGAGGGCGGTGCCTCTTCGATTTTGGAGCAAGCAATCTTGTTGGGAGTGTTTTCTCGAATGTGAGTAAAGGTTGGGCATGTTTGCTAGTCTACCTTGCCACGAAGCACAGAGGTTGACACACAGGGACTTTCCAATTATCCAGCAATGGTACTGTTCCTTTACCCTCTCTTCGATTTTTAAGAAAGTAGTCATGTTGGGAGTCTGGCTCTCGAGATTCGGAGGACGGTGCCTCTTCGATTTTGGAGCAAGCAATCTTATTGGGAGTGTTTTCTCGAATGTGAGTAAAGGTTGGGCATGTTTGCTAGTCTACCTTGCCACGAAGCACAGAGGTTGACACACAGGGACTTTCCAATTATCCAGCAGTGGTACTGTTCCTTTACCCTTGTGGGTAATAATATGGTAGCTAGACCTTCAAAATTTATGGGTCTAAACTTTGTTAGTGCTGTTTCTTTGCTATTCTTTTACCCTTCTTGGTCAGAGCGATGTAGTGGGAGCTGCAAGCTTCACGTGCTCAACTTTGGCAGAGAACTTTGGCAAAGTTATCTGTGGTACCCATGAGCTATTGTTGCGTGTGGGAAGTGGGTGATTGAACAGTAAGATTCATGTGTTTTCTACTTCCCCAGAAGTCTTTGACAGAATGCCCATAATTTCCGCAAAACTGAGTGTGCGTGTGACAGGTGCTGACAAGGCTGGAAAAGGCTGGAAAAGTAGGTGCCTCTTCGATTTCTGAGATCGGCCCTCGTGGTCTTTGGGGAGCCCAGCTTTTGAGAAAGCGAGCGCCTCTTCGATTTTTGAGATCGGCCTTCGTGGTCTTTGAGCAGCCCAACTTTTGAGAAAGCAAACGCCTCTTCGATTTCTGAGATCAACCCTCGTGATCTCTAAGCAGCCCAGCTTTTGAGAAAGCAAACGCCTCTTCGATTTCTGAGCAGGCGCCTCTTCGATTTCTGAAGCTTCGTCGAGTGCAGATTTTTATAGGGGCTGGCATTAAGTTCCAAAGCACACTTGAATCTCCACCAGTAGAAGCTTCATTCTTGCACTTCTAAGATCTTGATTTGTCCGACCTCTTCTCTCTTCAACACCTTTGAAAATGTCTGGCCCCTCCGACCGTCGTTTTGACTTGAACCTTGTTGAAGAGGCAGCCCCGCCTTCTCCAGACAACATATGGCGCCCATCCTTCGTCTCCCCTACTGGTCCTCTTACCGTTGGGGATTCCGTGATGAAGAATGATATGACCGCTGCGGTGGTGGCCAGGAACCTTCTCACTCCCAAAGATAACAGACTACTTTCCAAACGGTCTGATGAGTTAGCTGTTAAGGATTCGCTGGCTCTCAGTGTTCAGTGTGCAGGTTCTGTGTCTAATATGGCCCAACGCCTATTTGCTCGAACCCGCCAAGTTGAATCATTGGCGGCTGAAGTGATGAGTCTCAAACAGGAGATTAGAGGGCTCAAGCATGAGAATAAACAGTTGCACCGGCTCGCACATGACTATGCTACAAACATGAAGAGGAAGCTTGACCAGATGAAGGAAACTGATGGTCAGGTTTTACTTGATCATCAGAGATTTGTGGGTTTGTTCCAAAGGCATTTATTGCCTTCGTCTTCTGGGGCTGTACCGCGTAATGAAGCTCCAAATGATCAACCTCTGATGCCTCCTCATTCTAGGGTTCTGTCCAGTACTGAGGCTCCAAATGATCCCCCTCCGGTGCCTTCTCTTTCTGGGGCTCTACCGACTGCTGAGACTTCTCCTAAGCAACCTTTGTGAAAGCTCCCTCTTGTGTGCTTATTTTGACTCATGTATATGTACATATTTGTAGCTTATCGGGGATATCAATAAATAAGCTTTCCTTCATTTCAACGTATTGTGTTAAATACACCAAAGCCTTCTTCGCTAAGTTCTTTGAATTTTCTTTTGTTAAAGCTTGTATGTTGAAGCTTTCTGAGTGGAGCATGTAGGTTGGGGTAGTGTTCCCTTAATTTCCCGAGTGAGGAAAACTTCTCAGTTGGAGACTTGGAAAATCCAAGTCACTGAGTGGGATCGGCTATATGAATCTTAGAACGCCATTGTGCTCGATCCTGTGTCATGTCCTTTGTTAGATCTAAGTACTCTAAGTCTTTTCTTAGAGTCTCTTCCAAAGTTTTCCTAGGTCTTCCTCTACCCCTTCGGCCCTGAACCTCTGTTCCATAGTCGCATCTTCTAATCGGAACGTCAGTAGGCCTTCTTTGCACATGTCCAAACCACCGTAACCGATTTTCTCTCATCTTTCCTTCAATTTCGGCTACTCCTACTTTACCCCGGATATCCTCATTCCTAATCTTATCCTTTCTTGTGTGCCCACACATCCAACGAAGCATCCTCATCTCCGCTACACCCATTTTGTGTACGTGTTGATGTTTCACCGCCCAACATTCTGTGCCATACAGCATCGCCGGCCTTATTGCCGTCCTATAAAATTTTCCCTTGAGCTTCAGTGGCATACGGCGGTCACACAACACGCCGGATGCACTCTTCCACTTCATCCATCCAGCTTGTATTCTATGGTTGAGATCTCCATCTAATTCTCCGTTCTTTTGCAAGATAGATCCTAGGTAACGAAAACGGTCGCTCTTTGGTATTTCTTGATCTCCGATCCTCACCCCTAACTCGTTTTGACCTCCATTTGCACTGAACTTGCACTCCATATATTCTGTCTTTGATCGGCTTAGGCGAAGACCTTTAGATTCCAACACTTCTCTCCAAAGGTTAAGCTTTGCATTTACCCCTTCCTGAGTTTCATCTATCAACACTATATCGTCTGCGAAAAGCATACACCAAGGAATATCATCTTGAATATGTCGTGTTAACTCATCCATTACCAACGCAAAAAGGTAAGGACTTAAGGATGAGCCTTGATGTAATCCTACAGTTATGGGAAAGCTTTCGGTTTGTCCTTCATGAGTTCTTACGGCAGTCTTTGCTCGTTCATACATATCCTTTATAGCTTGGATATATGCTACTCGTACTCCTTTCTTCTCTAAAATCCTCCAAAGAATGTCTCTTGGGACCCTATCATACGCTTTTTCCAAATCTATAAAGACCATGTGTAAATCCTTTTTCCCATCTCTATATCTTTCCATCAATCTTCGTAAGAGATAGATTGCCTCCATGGTTGAGCGCCCTGGCATGAACCCGAATTGGTTGTCCGAAACCCGTGTCTCTTGCCTCAATCTATGCTCAATGACTCTCTCCCAGAGCTTCATTGTATGACTCATTAGCTTAATACCCCTATAGTTCATGCAATTTTGTACGTCGCCCTTATTCTTGTAGATAGGCACCAAAGTGCTCATTCGCCACTCATTTGGCATCTTCTTCGTTTTCAAAATCCTATTGAAAAGGTCAGTGAGCCATGTTATACCTGTCTCTCCCAAAAGTTTCCACACTTCGATTGGTATATCGTCTGGGCCTATTGGTTTTTTATGCTTCATCTTCTTCAAAGCTACAACCACTTCTTCCTTCCGGATTTGACGATAAAAAGAGTAGTTTCTACACTCTTCTGAGTTACTCAACTCCCCTAAAGAAGCACTCATTTCATGTCCTTCATTGACAAGATTATGAAAATAACCTCTCCATCTGTCTTTAACCGCGTTCTCTGTAGCAAGAACCTTTCCATCCTCATCCTTGATGCACCTTACTTGGTTTAGGTCCCTTGTCTTCTTTTCCCTTGCTCTAGATAGTTTATAGATATCCAACTCTCCTTCTTTGGTATCTAGTCGTTTATACATATCGTCGTAAGCCGCTAACTTAGCTTATCTGACAACTTTCTTCGCCTCTTGCTTCGCTTTTCTATACCTTTCACCATTTTCATCAGTCCTCTCCTTGTATAAGGCTTTACAACATTCCTTCTTAGCCTTCACCTTTGTTTGTACCTCCTCATTCCACCACCAAGATTCCTTTTGGTGTGGGGCAAAGCCCTTGGACTCTCCTAATACCTCTTTTGCTACTTTTCGGATACAACTAGCCATGGAATCCCACATTTGGCTAGCTTCCCCCTCTCTATCCCACACACATTGGGTGATTACCTTCTCTTTGAAAATGGCTTGTTTTTCTTCTTTTAGATTCCACCATCTAGTCCTTGGGCACTTCCAAGTCTTGTTCTTTTGTCTTACTCTTTTGATATGTACATCCATCACCAACAAGCGATGTTGATTAGCCACGCTCTCTCCTGGTATAACTTTGCAATCCTTACAAGTTATACGATCCCCTTTCCTCATTAGAAGAAAATCTATTTGTGTTTTTGACGACCCACTCTTGTAGGTGATCACATGTTCTTCTCTCTTCTTAAAGAAGGTGTTGGCTACGAAGAGATCATATGCCATTGCAAAATCCAAGATAGCTTCCCCATCCTCGTTTCTCTCCCCAAAACCATGGCCACCATGAAAACCTCCATAGTTACCTGTCTCCCTGCCCACGTGTCCATTTAAATCTCCTCCTATAAATAACTTCTCCGTCTGAGCAATTCCTTGCACCAAGTCTCCAAGATCTTCCCAAAATTTCTCCTTCGAACTCGTATCCAACCCTACTTGAGGTGCGTACGCACTAATCACATTGATAAGTTCTTGTCCTATTACAATCTTGATTGCCATGATTCTATCTCCTACCCTCTTGACATCTACAACATCTTGTACCAAGGTCTTGTCCACGATGATGCCAACACCGTTTCTCGTTCTATTTGTGCCCGAATACCAAAGTTTAAACCCTGAGTTTTCTAGATCCTTTGCCTTACTACCAACCCACTTAGTTTCTTGTAGGCACATAATATTTATCATTCTCCTCACCATAACTTCCACTACTTCCATAGATTTTCCCGTTAAGGTTCCTATATTCCACGTTCCTAAACGCATTTTGCTCTCTTGAACTCTACCCTTCTGTCCTAGCTTCTTCACCCTCCCCCGTCTAATAGGATCAAAGTACTTCTTTTGTGTGTCCCGGGTAAAGTTGATAGGAGCATATGCTCCCAAACAACTTTGAGTGGAGTCGTTCGAAAAGAAGTTTCTATGGCCCCCTTGCTCATTTAACACTGCATCCGGGTGCCGATGGAGATACAGCGACCCTTGCTCACTTATCACTGTGCTCGGGCCACACAGCGCGCCACTTACGGGTGACGCCCTAGCTTTAGCACGATTTTGTTCTGGATTCATTTTCATAAGGATTCGACGTGATCATGGAGTGCCGGCTGTCGACTACTTGACGCCCTCCCCCTCCTCCTTTATCCGGGCTTGGGACCGGCCATGTAAGACATAGGCGGAGTTACCTTTTATTTGTACCCATAATTTATTAATAATGTACCCATTTGTGTCACATCCCGGCCGGGGGCCCCCACCACATTCCGGGCTTGACTCCACCGTCAAGCCCGGAATTGTCCGCTTTAGGCCTCGACCACACCCTCACAGTTTTGTTTCTGAGAACTCACACGAGAACTTGCCAATGGGTCACCCATCATGGGATTGCTCTCGCGCGAACTAGCTTAACTTTAGAGTTTCTACGGAAGCCGAAGCCAGTGAGCTCCCAAAAGGCCTCGTGTTAGGTAGAGATGAGAATATACATATAAGGCTTATAGGATCCTCATCCCTGGACGATGTGAGATCTTACAATTTGTCTTTAAAAATGTACCACTTTGTTATATGTAAAATGTACCCCTTTTTTTTTTTTTTTTTTTTGTAATTACCATCTCTTTTGTGTCAAATGTACCCATTGTTTTTTTATATGAAATGTACCCATTATATAAAACATGTCACTTTTTTTTTATAAAATGTACCAACTTTTTGTATGTACAATGTATCGTATAAAAATTACCAACTTTTTGTATGTAAAAATGTCATTAATATAAGTAATGACAAATCATGAGTTTTATTTAAGTATAATTATTTTTAATATTTTCAACAAATTATGGATTTTATTTAAAATCTCATTAATATAAATAACTACAAATATCAAATTTTAATTTAAAAATTATAATAATTAATTTTAGGGATTTCAATAAAAAACCGAAAACCAACAAGATTTCAATAAAAAAACATTGATAAATAGGGACCGCATCCAAAGTCACCAATTACCAAAACTAGCTTTCTATCTAATGGAGTAGGATTCTCTCCTTTCTTTTTTTTCTTCCCCTTCACTCCCCTTCTATTTGAATGGTCACGGTTAAGTCACGTCAACATCTTATATTAATTTTTTTTATATAAATAGAAAGACAAAATAGAGAATATGAAAGAAGGGGATGAAAGTGGATAGAAAGATGAGGGAAGAGAATCCTAGTCCCTATATAATACCATCTTTATCAACCTTTTGTTTTCTCTTGTTAATTTCAACACCTAGGAGGGCTCTTATTCTTGCTCGTAGCCTCGTAAGCGTCTTCAGCCTACCCAAGCTGAAAATTGAGTTCCTTATTAGTAAAACATCATTTACATGTGTATGTGTTGTGAAATGTAATTTGGTGTGTTCCACACATGTGTTTGTGTACGAAAGGTAATCAAAGTGGACTTTGGTGAAAGTCATTAAATGCAGTAAATGAAAATGTCATAGGAAGGTGAAATATTTTCTGAGTAATGGTAGTGTTAACTGTTTAGAATATAATGATGCTTAAAACCCAAAAAGGTTGCAAGGTAGTGACTAATCCCAACTAAGTTGTGATTCCTCTAAAAACATAAGTTATGAGTTGGTGAAAGATGGATGCTTTGGATTGTTAGATCCGGATCCAATACCTTCTTGTTAAAATTGTATAGAGGCGAAATGTTCGAATCTTTATTCTTTTGGAAAGAAGAAAGAATCACAAAGTTGTTGAGGTTAATTCACTTAAATGTTAGTGGCACTTGTCCACAAACATAATACTACTCATGTTGGATGACATTCACCGAAGATCACTCTCGGTTGGACTATAGTTTATTTTGAATAAACACAAGTCCGAATACTTTGCAGAATGTTTCAAAGAATTCAAGAAATGTAAGTTGATGAGTAAGACATCTAAAGTATTTACCTCCTTAGATTTGATCCAAGGAAAGGTAACACTTTAGATGAGTTTCCTTGAAAGATATCAAGGAAAATAGCATCATAAGATAATGTATTTCTCCATTAGGAGAAGAACGAACTCGAATAAGATTTAGTTCGTTAGATGTTATCTATTACCCATATATAGGATATATACTTCTAAAACAATATGATTGTCAATGAGAAGATCTTCCAATATTTTCATGACTCCATAAGATGTAGTTGGAAAGAAAGACAAATCTTAAAACATGTTAAGATTTGGGGTTGTGTGCTTATAAGCAATATTTGTTTGATAACAATCTTGTAGGATATCCTTAAATTAACTTTTGGATATCGCTTCTATAAACCAACTAACAAATGTTGTTTTGTTGGGTAGTTCATTGTAATCCTACAATGTGATTTGCCTAAGAGCAAATGAACGAGGGATAGAACTCAAAGAATGGTTCTTTGAGAGACAAGAAAGTAATCAACAAATATAACAACCTAGTTCCTATACCACAAGCTCCAAGGTAGTCGAGAAGGATTTATAAACCGTCTCAGTTGAATGGTTTGAACTTTATGACTATGTCATAGAGTTACACCTCTTAATTCGAAAGAAATAAGAATGAAAATCCTTATGACTACATTGAGTGCATATATGATATATACTCAAGGAAATGGTAAAGTACCATTTGACCCGAAATAATGAAACCTTCATAGCTAATTGGTAGCTTAAGGTGACTACAATCAAAGAGAAATGGTTGACTTTGAAGGAACCATTTTTGACGTAGTCTTAGTTTCAATTAATTCGAAGATTGCTAGCTACAACTAAATGGTGATTCAATGTTTGGACATAATATAGGTTTCCGAAACCATTATTAAGATAGTCTTGATAATATATGTCAAAAACTATGAATCACAAGACATGTAAGTTGTAGAGATCCATCCATCATGGATCTTAGCAAGCTAGTGGGAGCGATAAGCGTCTTATGAGAGAAAGGTCAAATCGTTTGCTTTCTCATAAAGATGTAAATGAATCTTTTGTTTACTAGGTTTACAAAAGATTAGTGGGAGTTAATTATATTCCTAAATTTGTATATATATATATATAAATATATATGTGATATATATGAATATATATATGATATATTAATTTTGGAAATGAAAAGAATACTTCTTCGTTAAAGTTATGACTTTAAACATTATATGAAGATAAAATGTATATGGGAGACATAGTCTATATATACATGGGATAGAAATCTATAATGATAGATTTTTTAGGATATAATTGGATTATATCAATTCCTAATAATAGACAAAAGATGCTAGGAAGTTTCTCATATGATGATAAACTTCAAATAGAATGATGACTCTAGTGTGACTAGCAAGTTGCCCTTCTCAAAGGGAACGTGCCCTTTTAACTCCCAAAGAAATAATGCGTAAATAGAATCCTTTATGCATACGCATAAAGGTGATTTATGTATTTCATATTGTATGAAAAACATTGATATGAGTTGTACCTAGAACGGTACAAGATGATATCAGTGCAAGCCCAGGATCATAACCATGGCAACTGTCAAGTGAGTCCTTAAGTATTTAAGAAATACTAAAGGATAAATTCCTCAAAGATCGAGGAAGAATTAGAGTAACGCAATGGAAGCGTAAATGTATTAGATTATGAATCTAATCCATCATTGGATGTTTCTTCATTATGAATGAAGAGATAAACATATATCTCTTTATTATGACTAAAGAGATATTTGGATGGAAACATTAAAGTAATGACTTTAGTGTGTTCCATTATGAATGCAAAATATATTGCCATATAGAAGTTTACAACAATGTTGTTTGGATGGGAAAGTTCATTTATGAACTCTCTATTCGGTTCCAACCAGAAAGTGTATGACACTAATGGGGCGATAGCTCAAGCCAGGGAATCAAGGTCTCATCAAAATCCGAACTCAAATGAGAGACAGAACCACGTGATTGAGAATCATGTATAATGGTGACGTCGTTATTCTCAAGGTTGCTTCTATGGATAACATATAGATATCCATTGTCTAGGCCTACTACTCAGCCATTTATGAAATAACTACAGAAGAGGTATCATCACTGATGACCAAGCTAATTGGCTCTAGTGCAAGTGGGAGATTGTTGGAAATGTGCCCTAAAACCAATCATGTGATGATACTTTACGGACATTTCACATGTTAAACTAATCTAGTTTAATAAAAAGGGCAAAGATTATTGTTTGAGCCGTCTCATATAAATGTTATATGCTTAAACGATAAAGTCCAAGGAATATGTGATTGGGAGAATGTAATCTAATGAAGTTAGATTCATGAGACCATTCTTTCGTAGACACATCCTAAATGTTCCTGATCATAGGATTGCCAATTGGGCATTGACAGTCCGTCAAGATCGGTACGTGCTATGTCTTCTCTCAGGGAGAGTGACTAGTCTCAAGTCATTGGTGTGTGTGACATCAAGACAAGTACGTAGGTGCTCAATAGGGAATGAGTTCACTGAACGCGATCAACGAAGAGTTCTCATACTCATGTCACATGAGAACTCATGGTTGGGATAATGCAAAGTAGTCATTTGACCTGAGCCATCATAGTTATCTTGTGGTTAAGTCCTTGATCTTTGATTATGTCAAAGTCACTCCATCAGGAGGGTGTCCACGGCATCGTTGGGGTTAAGCCACTTAGCCATGGAGGCAAGTGAATGCGCAACAAGGGATCTCTAACCTTCAAACTGTTTGAGGGAGAATACTCTATGATATGATTTAGAATCTCTGGCCAGAGTATGAATGATATTTAGAAAAGTCGTTCTAAATCACATTCAAGGTAATCATATAAGCACACGAATCACATTGGATAGTAGACATGAATAAATAAACTATCAATCCAAACAATGTGGTCAAGAGTATTGTATTAGAGAAAGACCGTATTGCATTTGTAATCCCAAACTGAATAGGTTTTCTCTACCTCTTCTGATTAGCTTGGGTAACCATGATATGCTGCAAGGTGTCACTCATGGTTTGTGGAAGCCCTAAACGTGTGTAACCACTAAAGGGAGAATTGAAAGTAAGTTTCAATTCACAATCGATATAAAATGGTTTTAATCGCCCACTGCCTCGCTAAAAGGAACCTAATGGATCGCACACCGTGTAAGGTGGAGATTGAAGAAACAATGGAGATGAGTAAGAATGATTAAATGGTTTAATCATTTATTTATGGCAAGGATTAATTAATATGTTAATTAATCAAACGAATAAGTTCGTTAAAGACCTCGGGATAGTTTTGGACGTTTAGGCCCAATGGGCTTCGAACGTCAAGCCCATTGACTTAAGTTGTATGACAACTTAATTCACAAAAGCCCAAAAGCCCAAACAACACCCTAAGGCCGGCCATATGGTTAAGGGTAGTGAACTTGAACTTATTTACAAGTTTGCCACTCAAATGAATAAAGGTATAAATATGACTTTATAGCCAAAATTCATTAAGGGGTTTGTTTTGGGGAAAATTGGTGAGAATTGTCTCTCCATTTCTCTCTAGAAAGGCCGGCCACCATGGAAGTTGTAGCTAGCCATCTATTCTTCCATGGTCACTCATTTATCATCCATGCTCTCCTTGGTGTAGATCCATCCAAATCCATGGATCTAAGATGCAAGGAATGAAGGCCCTATCTCTTGGGTGATTAGCCTTTGTTTAAATACAAAGAGGAATCTTCAAAGGTATAAATTTCAACTCACTTTGTTTTGAGTTGAGTTTTGGTTCACCAATCTACTAGGCTTTGAATTTCATGGTTAAAGTTTTGTTTTTAAGTGCATGCAAGCATGATTTCGCCTTTAATTGTTAATTGCATGCTTATTGATGTTGCTTAAATGAACATGTTTTCACAAAATATTCCTTCATCTTCTTGATGAGATCTTATTTGTTTAACATGCTTAACAACCCGTAGTTGTATAGGAATGAGAATTATTATCGACGTTACCAACTTGTGTAGGAATGAGAATTTCACTTCACAATGGCCTTTTTTGCTTTGTGAATAGGAATGAATTACATCCGAATTCGCTTCACCATCAAAATTTACAAAATTTTACTAGAGAAAATATATTCATGCGAACCAATTGTAGTGTTAAACAACAATAAGAAGTTAAATTACTATTTTTACAAAACCATTACACAAGTAAGTATATTGAAATAAAGGAACATCATTGAAAAACTCAACATTTTTCTGAATCAAAACTCAAATTCTAGAAGTAATATGCACACATACACACACATATTTATACTGTTACTTTCTGGGCTCTGACTCCTCCTCCTAGCAACTTGAAATTATCATTAGTTCATTGTCCTAGTAACATACTAATACAAGCCAAGACCCACAATCTAGATAACAAGAAACTACTCGTCTAGTCATTAAACTAATGACTCTGAGTCCACTTCCTCTATATAAGAATCATAACGTAATTATCAGTCCAAAATCATAGAATATAAAATTTAAGCTAATTCAACAAACATAGTAATCATCACAAGTTCAATCCTAGAATATCTAATCCCTAAACTTTGATACCATTTGTCACGCCCTAACTCGATGGGATATAGAATCCCACCTCTTCAAATTTGGGGATGAATCATCACCAATCATTAACTCCTAAATTCCTAATGATTACAAACTTGCCAACTCACCCTTATTTGGTAAAAATATCAAGCCAATCCCATATAATCATCATTCTCCAATTCAAATTAAAAATATCTCTAATTACATATGAACATGACATAATACTGCTAGTTTTTGAAATAATTTTGTAGCAAAATGAACTTACGTTGAGACTAATTTACACATCAAAAGTATAAGTTATTGTACACATAACGTATAAATAGAAATCCAATAAAATCATTACATAAAAAAACTTCGCACATACACACACATATGTATAATCATATTTTTTTTTTTTTAAATATGGTGGATTACAATATTTCTATGCCACTATGGCAAAATGCTTCGTTATCGCTGATGATTTCACGAAATGGGACGACAAAACTAGGACAACCGTCAAACCAAACTATGCTAAGAGGACATACAAAAGAAGAACCAATAGGGACACACCTCCCCCTTCCCCATAAAAAACTGGCAAAGGAGGTCATTGAGACAAACAAGCCTCGTCCAAACTAAAGTAGTACACAACAACCTCTATAGCATAAAAGACATTGTTCTATCGGCACCCAAAGCCACTCCCAGAGCATCTGGATAAGAAAAACCCGAACGAGTACTGCCGATTCTAGAAAAGCATCGTTCATAGTACTAGAGGCTGTCGCATGCTGAGAGATTGTATTGAAAAGTTACTGGATCAAGGGCATTACTGGAAATTTGTCAAACACAAAGCAAGGAAGGAAGGCTTACTCGAGCCCAAAGAAAAAGACTGGTTAGACAAGCATACCGATGATGAAGATCGACGCCCAGCCAAGAAACCCATTCTCAATATAAACTGCATATTCAAAGGTGAGGACATGCAAGGGTGAGCTACGAGAAATCCAATTCCCATGACCATGAGATGGACCCCTTGCCGACACCTTCAGATTAAATAAATAAAGGTACCATCTGAACTACACGTGGTTTGATTCCTTTCTTGGGATATATAGGCTATCCATCCTGAACTCAATAGCAATGCCGTCGTCTGTGAGAAGACAGGTCCATGGAGAACTCATCTCCCAACTCCCACCATAGACTCATCGTCAAAAGTGATCCCTGATGTAATTTTTACTTTATATCTTTTTCTTAAAACTACACCAATTATTTGATTCTCCTTTTCAAAGATATGTGGGCAATCATTCATAGATTCGATCACACCTTTTTGTCAACCACATACACAGAAATTAAGAAGTTTATCTCTCTTATGGTCGATGTTTGTTTGTTTTTTTTTCTTTTTCTTTCAGTGATGCAAATCATTTAACTAAAGCATAAACTATGAAAACTTCGCATGATTGCTAGTCTAAAAACTTACTCGGGTTCTGCTTTGCCACATGTTACTCCAAAGTTAGCTTATATCAAAAATATTGCCGGACTAAATATCATTTTGCAGAATAAAGGCAAAAGATGGAAAATCACACGCACTCAGTTGCTTGAATACAAATTATTCAGAAAGACAAACACTACTGAAGAAGATAACGTATTAAGTAAAAAGGAACTTCAAAAAAGGAAGAGCCTAGAACCCATAACTGGGGCAAGAAAGTTTAAGATATGGAAGGGATAAACTCCCACCCTAGCCAAATGACAAACTGGTAATAAACTTACAGGTTACATCTTGTCGTCAGAAACTACGTTCGCAGCACCCCCATAACCTAATGGATTTACAAAAGCAGCACTTGGATCAATAGGATCAGCTCCCTTCATTTGCCATTTGGTGCCAAAATACAACTCAGTTTCCTTCAATACTGCAAGCTCCGTCACGTCAGTTGCAAGAGATGAGGAAAACCAGCCTCCTGAATCTTCGCCATTAAATGAGGAAATCACATTCATCCCGATGGTCTTGACCTGTGTAACCAGCGAGGTGGCCCTAATTAAACCTCTCGCTCGGTCGCCTCCTTATACAACCTTTGAATCTCTGTCTGGTCGACTTCGTTTTGTTCAAGGATTTCATCTGGAACTTCTTGCTATGAACCACTTTTTGTCGAGCTGCGTCTAAGTCTGACTAAAAAAATAGATCGGTCAGCAACGTCGCTATTACGCCAATATCCACTTTACCTCCTGCTTGGCTTTTAACACTTGAACCTTCGTTGATTCAGCATCGCCCAAACGCCATGCTTAAGTACCATTTTTGAAGGCCTAGGCTCATTCGACATCTAGGAGTGCTTCGAGGGGCCACCGAAAGGAGCTGATCAAGAAGTGAACAATCACATAATAAATTATATTTACAACATGTACAATATTATTAAGATTGAAATATTTGTCCATCTCCAGAAATTAAAAGCTCTTAAAATGACCACAGAGGCAGTGCCACTCGTCCATCCTTTCCACAAACTTTGGGGTGGATGCATTAGAGCTTCAGCATGAGATGCACAAGTTTCGTAGTGCACGTGGTATATCTATCCTTAAACTGATGAGTCCACAACCGGGTTATGTACTCGGACATACCCAACTCTTCCACGTCGATCTCGAAGTTTACTTGAAATAGATAATAAAAAAAAACTAGTGTTAGTTTAAAAATACAATAAATAAATAAAATTACTAAAAATAAATTGAAAAGAAACACACATCATCACCTCCTTCACCTTGGAGGCGGGCTTGTTCCATAGAGGTTACTCAATACTTATATTAAGTAAAACGTAATATTTTATGGTAATTACCAGTGTAAATGTTTTAAATTAATGATCATGTCAGTTCATTGTATTATTCTTGGGTCGATGAGTGTAGTGGTATAAATTATCTAAATCGGAGCAAAAATAACTTTTAAATCGCGATGATACGTGTGTAACTGTCAAATGATTTCATCTTACCTAATCCTAAAAGCTTACATTTGGGTGATTTTTGACATGTGCCATCCCAGAGTATATACCAACTACATTGATGGTTGGATTGTTGAAAATCTTCCCCATCTTTGCCCGACAAAACCTTGAATTTTACCCTAAACCATAAATTACACCTTTACACAATTAAAGCCTGTATCATACAGTATGTATGTACCTTTGTTTTTGCAGCTAGACGATATATGTCAGGTACATCTAATTGCTTGTGATGCTTAGGATAGGCCACTTGCCCATACAGATCATATTTGTCAATGAGCTTGAGCGCGGTTGTAAGAACAACCGAGCTACTATTTGACATTTCTTCAATGTCATCTCTGTTGCCAAGTATTAGCGTTTGCATAAGCAACATGTGTAACCCAGTATTAGTGTTCGGTATAAGAATAGATGATCCAGTTATTAGAGATCAAAGTATGAACTGTACGAAGTTGGCTAGCTCCCGAAGAGCTCGGCATTCAGCACGTTAAAAATGATTTGGGTTGTATTTAGAAATTTTTAAGTTTTTTTATAAAACTTGATAAGGTCAAAATTGTCATTACATCATGGGGTAAATAAGTAATTTAATATTAACTTTTAATGTGGGGTGCATTTAACATTTTATAGGGTACTAATATAAAAAGCCATATTTTAAAAGTTTTAATTTTTTTCATCTATGCCCGACGAAGTTTGGGAGGCTTCTCATGCAAGGTTATTTGTCTCATTTTGTCGGGCAAAGTCTGGAATGAATTTTTTTTAATTCTTTTAATGTGAAATTAATAGAATACTTTAAAGTTTTTTTTTTTTTAAAGTGAAAATTAAGTAGTACATTGTGAACTGAAATTAAAATAATAGAATACAATTTACATTATAATGGATTGCACATAATATTACAATAGTGAATTTACAAGTATACTTATCCAATTCACTGTCGTCATCTAAATTGCTTTCAGTACTTGAGACACCGTTGTTATTGTTAAAGAAGGCATCTAGAGCAATTGGTGGTAGGGGCTAGAGGTCAATAGATATTGCATCTATTTTAATTGGGGAGACACTTGATATCTAGAATGATGGTTGTACAATGTGGTTGCTCCGTACTCCGGGAAAGTTTCGGGTGGTTGCGAACGAATCTTATTGGTAAACATTTTGGCCATCGTCGGTTTCTTGACCATCATCTTGTTGTGGTTCATGCAACTCCCAAATATTTATATGTTGTATCAATTGGACTACTAACCACCCTCACCTTTAGATCATCGAGGTAGAATGCTTATTTCGTGGTACTTACTGGGATGTAGTAGTCATCATCAAGCCACTGGTGTTTGTATGATGGATAACAAGAAATGATCTCGAATGACAATGACTGGATTGTTTGGGTTTGTATCATACCAATGACACTTGAAAAACATGATGTCATTGTGGTTTGTGTGTAACAATTCAACCGTAGTTATAAGTTTGATGTAGAGAAAAGTATTTGCAGTTTCCCTCGAGATAAAAACTCCACTGTTTTGAGTGTACAATTTATCATCTTGTTCCGCTGTCTAGAATATAATTCCATTCACGTAACAATGAGAGTACGTTTTGGCTCTATCGGGACCACATGCTAGTTACATTAATTTTTCGGGGAACAAGGGGGATTTGTCTTCTCTCAATTGGCTCATCTAGTAAAATTCAACTGCCATTAGATATTTTATTTTTTCAACAAACAAAAACAATAAAAAAAAAATGAGGCATGAGAACTTAATTTATTTATTTTTAATACAAAATCATCGGTACACCCATTAAACTTAAATTAACTCTGATGGACATAAAAACTTGATAAAATTGGAAAGGAGAGGGGGCAGTGATAGGAAATAGCGTCAATTTAATGTTTAATTGCTGCAGCCGAAAGCTAAACTTTTGAGTTTTGATGTCACTTACATTAGTCTCTTGTATTAACAATAATCCAAATTGGTAGGTTAGACTTTGTATCCAAATTCCCTTTCCCAACAAAATTGAGCTTGAAAAGACGCCGCTCTTATTGATGTTCAATTCATGCACGGCTTCTATTTCCCACTGCTTATCAATCTTAAGAAAAGTCAATTATTTTACAAAAATAAAATAAATTAATTAAAGTTATCTTTTGCATCTACCATTTAGACTGAGTTGGTTAGAAAAAGCTTCATATAAAATCTTAAATAAATAAGCTTAATTAAGTTGATTAGAGCATTGTGTTCAGTGTTTTCCTCAACATGCAAGTTCAAATCACTCTTGTAGTAATTTAGATAAATTTAGTATAATTTGTATAAAAATAAAAACTAAAACTTAATACGGAAGACAAAGAATAGCTTAGATATAATTATAGGGGTGTGATATCCACACATCTCATTTTACTTCTCACACACCCTTTTAATTTTCGGCCGTCGGACCGGATGAATGGAGGAAGATCAACGGACAAAAATTAACAAGGGTGTGTGAGAAGTAATTTGGGGTGTGTGGATAGCACACCCCTAATTATAATAAGGAAATGCATTTTATTACATATTGTAGGCTACATCAAAGATTGCATTGAGTTTTACAACTGGCCTTGCCACATTCTTTCTACAACACCTTGTGCTCAACTTGGAGAAATGAAAAAAGCATTTCTCTAGTATCATTGCAAGCATTGACTCTATGTATCCTCATGACGGCCCTCCCCTTTCTAACAAAACTTATTTGTTTAGACGATATATAATCTCTCTCACGCAATGTTGAAACCTATCACTAATAGTAGCGATAATATATACCTACTATAAAAATAAAATGACATATGACCGACACATACAATATCTTTATATCTTTATATCTTTATGACCCTCCTTTTTTTTTTTTACCCTAGATTTGATTAGACTCTAAGTTCAGCTTGCCCAATATTGCCACTGTCATTTCCACCTTTTCCTTCAAACTTGATATACTTGTACCATTTGGCACATAATACATAGACCAAAAGATCAGCTGTTGTCAAAGCTGCTAAGAGAAAGTAGAACCTATCCAAATGGCCTTTGTTAAGGTTTCCAGGGATCCATCCTGGCATGTCATCCCTTGCAGAAATCTTCATCACAACTGTAACAAGTAAGCTACTCACGTAGTTTCCAAGTGATATTGAAGTCATACAAAGTGCACTCCCAAAGCTCTTTAATCCATCAGGTGCTTGTCCATTGAAGAATTCCAGTTGACCAACATACATGAACACTTCTGATGCTCCTATAAGCATGTACTGAGGAACTTGCCAAAATATGCTCAATGAACTTTGATTTTCGCAATCGATGTTGCAGTCTTTTATCGCATACTTTAACCTGAACAACTCTACGACTCCTGCTGAAATCATCGCCATGATTGCAATAACAATACCAATCCCCATCCTTTGAAGCTCAGTGAGTCCTTTTTTCCACAGTCTGGCAATAAGAGGGTCAAGAACTCGCCTGTAAATGAAGATAAAAGCTGCAACGCTGAGAATGTCGAAGCTTGACATGCCGGCTGGGGGAATGTGGAAGCTTGAAATGGTGGTCTTCATTGCAGCACCTTGTTCTACAAAAAGTGATGCCATTTGAGTAAAAACTACAGAGTAGAGAATTGTGCACAGCCAGATTGGGAGTAGTCTAAGTATGCATTTCACTTCTTCTACTTGTGTCACTGAGCAAAGGCGCCATGAATTTTGAGCTCCCTTGCCCATTTGATTCATCTCTTTTGATGTGATGATTGCTGCTTTATCCAGGAATCTGGCAAAGATTAACATGGATCAGTTAAAGGATTTACCATTGGTCATATAATTAAGCACATGTATTCTTGTTACTTTTATTACAAAAAAAAAAAAAAAAAAGCATCGTCACTACGTACTACTTAGCAATGTTTTTATTTTAATTAATAGGTTTATTTGGAGTATTTTTGGTAGTTCAGTAAGCATGTTTTAAAAGCTCTCCTGAGAAGAAGAATCTCATAAAGAAAATGTTCCCAAAGAGATTCATGTGACTATTGAAATTATCTATTAAAATCTAAAAACCATATATATAACTTACTTGAATCCGTGGGTGTGAACTATTTTCCTACTCTCATTTGAAGAGCAATCCTTGTCATCCTCTCCCTCGTAGAAATCCTCCCCACTTGGTGTCATCTCAACCTTCCATTTTCTTGTTGCAGCGACAATTACCCGAAAAAACCTAGAGAGGGGGTTTCCTTGAGGTTTGAAATGCCTGTACATTGGTGTACCACATAGAAACAAGACCAAAGCCATGACAGCAGAGCCAGTAGATACCCAAAACCCTAGAGTCCATATTCCTTTATCCTCAAAATATCCCAAGATTGTGTTTGAAAAGAGAGAGCCAAGATTCAAAGCCAAGTAGAAGTAGCTAAAGAAGGATATCTTTGAGTGCCCTTCATTCGGATCCTCCTCGTCAAACTGGTCTGCCCCAAATGTAGCTATGTTAGGTTGGTAACCTCCATTTCCAAGTGCAACAAGGTATATAGAGATGTAGAACAATCCGATTTCAAAGGTCGAGTGGTCTCCACAGGGAGACTTTTCATCACCACAGCCTTTAGGCTTAAGTAAGAATATATAGGTCGATATGGATAACAATGACAAACCCTGCTCAATCGAAAAACAAATTTGCATGAGTATACTTGCAGGAAATAAAAGTAATGCTATGACAAACTAGTATACCTAAATAAGAGAAAACAGAAGACAGTCTAGGGTTTTATTTCTAATATATCATCAGATCTATCTATGAAGTGAATCTCACATTAATTTGAGGAAAATTACTCTTGCTTTATTAATTTTTCATTAATCCTAGTTAGATATTTTGCTTATCCATTTTGCCACAAAGTTGAGCTTACTTGTCTCACACTTTTTTTTTTATATATTATTCAGGCAATTTTCTGCACTAAATTAATCTCAGCTACGAGGAGTGACATTCTAACTTGGGTATAGAAGAAGGGGAGAATACCCTACTCAAACAAATTGCCTAAGCCCAGATTTGCTGAACTGGTGTCGCTTAGATGAAGGGATTGAGCTCAAACATACAAATGACTAGTTTGGATATTTAAAAAAAAAAAAAAAAAAAAAAAAAAAACGAATGAGCTGCTTTAATTTTCAAAAATCAACTTGGAGTTTTGGGATGAGTAAAAATCACACCAATTGAATTCTTATTTGTACTATATTTCTTTCAATAAAACCATGGATTCCATTTATTGACGAAAAAAATGAGGTTAAACCAGCAAAATGATTAATATAGTTATTGGATTTTAAGCTAGTAATTAGTAGATAACTTACAATGACATAAATAACTTGAAATATAGCACAAGTTTTGTACCTCCCCCAGTAAGAGTCGCTGAGGAAGGCACCAAGAAGAGAGAATAAGTAAACTGTTCCAGTCCATTTGCTGACGTTATTTGCAGCCTCTGCGTTGTCTTGACCCAACACTCTTGTCAAAAACAATACCAAGTTCACTCCTACTCCAAAGAACGCCAATGTTGCCAACCCTTGATTTACTGATCACGGTAGATAACATGTTATCAATTAAAAAAACAGGTCAATTGTGTTACGAAACGTTATTAATTAATTAGGGATGTTATATTATGATATGATGGTTGCACGAGATCATGGATGTAAATGTGGCAGCTAATCACAATAGCCACGTTGGAAAAAGAAATCACAATGGCCACGGATATCCTATGTGGCTACAGATCATCATGTTGAATTATATGTACTTGTGAATTAACTTGGTTCAATACAATAGGGATCAGGATCCTCTCCTGAGCAGATGGAGAGGATCCTCCTGATCAGGTCCATCGGGCCGTTCATTTTTTATCCAACGGCTACAAACAGGGAGGCCCTCTAAAAGTTATAATAATTATAACCGTTGGATAAAAAATGAACGGCCCGATGGCCTTGGTCAAGAGGATCCTCTCCATCTGCTCAGGAGAGGATCCTGATCCATACAATAGTGTGAGATCTGTCTAAGACTTATGATGTGAAATAATGTACGATCTAGTGATATTTTCTTTTGTAAGTGAGAGCTCTTAGGTTCGATTCTCGTCAAAGGTGCATTTGAACCACATTATTGTTAGCCCATTATAAGACTTAGACACTCTCTCACTGCTTTAGTGTAAATAATACCATTTGTTATAAAAAATATAGGGATGTGCTATCCACACACCCATTTTTACTTTTCACACACTCCTTATTAATTTATGTCCGTTGATTTTCTTCAATTCATCCGATCCGATGGCCACAAACCAAAAAGGTGTGGGAGAAGAAAAAAGAAATGTGGGGATATCACATCTCAAAATATATATACACGCACACAACAAATGCTGACAAAATATGACATTTGAAATCTAATGTGACTGCTTTTTGGAAAAGTTGTTGGAACAGTGAGAATTTCCTTACTGCAGACAAATTTCTTCCGCACAATAAAGAAATTGATATTTATTTTCAGATTAAAATAGAAAACTTAACCTAAACATTAGTTAATAATTCAAATAAATAATCGAACTATTCTTGTTACTAAACAGTATAATCATATATAATTAATTACCTAATATGAGAATCCCAGCAACCCATCTTCCAGTTCTTCCTCGGACAGCAGGGCGGCCATGCCAATCAGTGGTTCCATCGAGGGTACAAACCTCTTGTATCTTCTGGTTCTTTTCTTCTGCATATCGCTGAAGATGTTTGAATTTATAACAAAGTTAGCTAGCAATATGTATATCCTTCTAGCTAGCTAGATGCAATACTTGAGGCGTACGTTTGGAAGTTATCTTCAACAATTATATTTTATAGGGAACTTTAACGAAAAGCATCCAAGTCATTAATGCACCTCCGTTAGAGCTTCAGCAATTTTATTTGGAGGTGTTCTTAATTAAGGTCACACAACTTCATATCTTACCAAGTGAATCTCACAGAACAATAATATATAAAATAAGACCATTAATTTTCTTTTTGCGTACATAAATTAAGATATTAATTTGCTCTTTGTGTACACGTCACTAACCTGCATGCACTACACATTGATATAATAGGTAAAATACATTCATAAAATTATTTGGACTGACAAAATTGACAAACTTGCTCACGCATGTGGAAACATCTATTCTGTGAGACATTATTCTGAAAATCCATAAATATGTCAGGGTGGGTGATCACATCTGGAGGCAAGCAAAGCTTCAAGGCGAGTCATCAATACATGCGTGATATGTACAACGGAAAATTGATATAGACATCACCAATCGATAGTAATCAGTAAATATGATACATATAGCAAGTAGCATTGCGTGCACATCAAAACTATCTTACACACGTCACTTATCTATATGCTCCATATCACCATAGTTTATGGTAAAGATAAAAGAGAGGAATACAAAATTCATCACAAACCTGGTCCTTGCAAACATTTAAGCAAGCCATTGCTACGTATTAAGCTGAACTCTCACAAGAACTAGGTAGCTAGCAAGCACCCCCCGCAAAATAGTATGAGAGAGTGAAACGATTGGGAGAATAAAAAGATGAGTAAGAGAAACCAAGAAAGTGAAGAACCAATATTGGTGGAACAAAAAGATGAAGCACTAGTGTCAGGATGTACCAGGCAAGTAGGAATGAGGGGTTGTATATATAGAGGACGGCAAGATTTAGTGAACGGCTACGATTACATGCTGAAAGATAGGTGAGAAATTGAGATAAAAAAAGCACAGCTGGTTCACAGGAAAATTAGTCGATCGAGCAAGTGAAAAGGAAATCCGTAGGAAGCAAACATGGAAACGGATTGGACTAATTAGGTAGGGAGCGGGCTTCTCATTTGTGTGAAAAAGAAGCGTGACATTGTTGGATACAGTCAGCCAACATATACCATCACAGATAGGTGACTAAGTCGATGACTTTTTTCACGTTAATACAACAAACATCGTGACTTGGGTTACCTAAGGGATTGGTTTATTAGCAAGCCAGCAAAGTTTAGAACATCCAATTCGAGTTGAAATTTTCATGGCTACATTTTTTGGGACCACTGACTCTACTTTGGTGTACCATTTGATGAAGGTCAAATATATGTTGTAGCCTTATGTGGTATCGGAACAGCATAAGAAAAGAAATTAATTTGTCATCAGTGTGGACGATAAGATATACATTCTATAATTAAAAAAAAAAATGGTTGTGACTATGGGCTGTCTTTGATATCGACATATTTGAAGGGGTGTGATATCTACACACCCCTTTTTACTTCTCTCACACCTTTTTAATTTTCGGTCATTAGATCGGATGAATTAAAGAAGATCAAATGATAGAAATTAACAAGGAGTGTGAGAGAAGTAAAAAGGGGTGTGTGGATAGCACACCTCCGCACACCCCTATTTGAAACATGTAATTGTTAATTTTCCGCACCACTGTTTTTAATATAATATTTATATTTTCGGCGGGATTTAAATTTGTTTTTTGTTTTGTTTTAATGCTTATATATGGTTTCTTTCTGTGACTTGAAGCACCAACAGACGTCATACTTTATAATTGCGTCCACTTATTTTTGGCTGCTTTTGTGGAGTTTATTTGACTGAAACTTGAGCAGCTTTATATATGGCCTGACTTACTGGACTAGATGGAGTAGTAGCAACGCTTACCAATGGTGGTATAGTCTTTTTCTTTTTAATGGTTTTATTGGCCATAGAGAGATGATAGTAAATTAGTAACAGAAGGTCTTTTGGATACATTTAATTGAAGAAAATGACCAGATAAATCCGAAAAGCTGATCAAAACAATGTACCAGCTACTCTAATCTCAACAACTTACTGGGAGCGGAGTACCAGTTTAATAAAAGTATTCGGACTTTTTCGAATTTCAAAATTTCAATTTTAGATTGGAATCAGACAAAATATATTGAAACTTTTTTGTTTGAAGTCGGATATTCCTATCCCAATTGCACCCATAAACGTTACATATGTAGCAAGAAGCAGCCGGTCCAATCAAGGTCAAAAGTAGTGGGTATGCATGCTCCACCATAAAATCAATTGGCAGCATGATGAATAGTCTAACTTACTTATAAGTTATGCAATATTTCTTCTCCGATCAATGTGAGATTGTTTGTTTATTTAAATGCCTAGCTGTTGATCTTTTATAGAACAAATCAGAAATAAAGAAGTTTCAAGGAAAAGCTTTGTAGCTAGTTGATCATTTTCGATTGCTTGTTTAAAGGCTTAGCTGTACGCCATATCAATTAATAAACGCCTGAAGTCTAAACATGATTAGTAGTGGTAATTACCAAATGAGAAATTAGGTTCCCATCTCCATTTTTCCAGCTTTATTGATTAAAATCTTATTCATTTTCAAATTTTAATCAAGGTCCCTTGGTTTTAATAAACATCATTAATTATTTCAATAATAAAATATTTTACTTATCAGAATAATTAAATTTTATTTCTAAATTATCCATTTAATGTTAGAAACATTACATTTGATATATTTATATTTATGGCTAAATTTTATATCATATATTTTTATTTTTAGTTTCTAAACGTTTTAATTTGCAACCTTTTTTTTTTAATTGTGCCGATTTTCTATTCAGTTTTAGTTTGTACCCATATATTAATTTCTTTTTGTGTCCATATGTTTCAAACTTTTATTTTTACTCAAATTTTTTTGACCTTTTATTTGTACCCGTAATTTATTAATAATGTACCCATTTGTGTCACATCCCGGCCGGGGGCCCCCACCACATTCCGGGCTTGACTCCGCCGTAGCACGATATTGTCCGCTTTAGGCTTCGACCACGCCCTCACAGTTTTGTTTCTGAGAACTCACACGAGAACTTGCCAATGGGTCACCCATCATGGGATTGCTCTCGCGCGAACTCGCTTAACTTCAGAGTTCCTACGGAAGCCGAAGCCAGTGAGCTCCCAAAAGGCCTCGTGTTAGGTAGAGATGAGAATATACATATAAGGCTTATAGGATCCTCATCCCTGGACGATGTGAGATCTTACAATTTGTCTTTAAAAATGTACCACTTTGTTATATGTAAAATGTACCCCTTTTTTTTTTTTTTTTTTGTAATTACCATCTCTTTTGTGTCAAATGTACCCATTGTTTTTTTATATGAAATGTACCCATTATATAAAACATGTCACTTTTTTTTTATAAAATGTACCAACTTTTTGTATGTAAAATGTATCGTATAAAAATTACCAACTTTTTGTATGTAAAATGTCATTAATATAAGTAATGACAAATCATGAGTTTTATTTAAGTATAATTATTTTTAATATTTTCAACAAATTATGGATTTTATTTAAAATCTCATTAATATAAATAACTACAAATATCAAATTTTAATTTAAAAATTATAATAACCTACATAGAAATGCATTATTGCATTAATTTTAGGGATTTCAATAAAAAACCGAAAACCAACAAGATTTCAATAAAAAAACATTGATAAATAGGGACCGCATCCAAAGTCACCAATTACCAAAACTAGCCTTCTATCTAATGGAGTAGGATTCTCTCCTTTCTTTTTTTTCTTCCCCTTCACTCCCCTTCTATTTGAACGGTCACGGTTAAGTCACATCAACATCTTATATTAATTTTTTTTATATAAATAGAAAGACAAAATAGAGAATATGAAAGAAGGGGATGAAAGTGGATAGAAAGATGAGGGAAGAGAATCCTAGTCCCTATATAATACCATCTTTATCAACCTTTTGTTTTCTCTTGTTAATTTCAACACCTAGGAGGGCTCTTATTCTTGCTCGTAGCCTCGTAAGCGTCTTCAGCCTACCCAAGCTGAAAATTGAGTTCCTTATTAGTAAAACATCATTTACATGTGTATGTGTTGTGAAATGTAATGTGGTGTGTTCCACACATGTGTTTGTGTACGAAAGGTAATCAAAGTGGACTTTGGTGAAAGTCATTAAATGCAGTAAATGAAAATGTCATAGGAAGGTGAAATATTTTCTGAGTAATGGTATTCATCATACCATGTTTTTATACCTCATTTTTATATCATCTTAGATGACATTTGATGTGGACATGTAAGATGTTGTCGGATCAAAACCCTTATAAATAGATATATGTATGTAACCTCATTACAACATACAAAGAAAAGAGTAAAAGTAATAATACCAATATCTCTTCCTCTCTCTCTTTACCTGCATCCCTTTTGTGATACAAAATAGTGTGATACATTTCATCCATTCCGCTTCTATCTCTAGCAAAAGTTATCTCTCTCACTTTTGCTTATTTATAACAATATGAAGAATATTATCTATTTTCCCTATTTACCTTCTACTTTGTTTCTTTCTCATTCAGCTTTTGACATGTTTACTTCACTGCCAGGTTAAATTAGAAATTTTAATGTCTGAAAATATAAATTGTTTGCTCCCCTTATACCCTTAATATATAAACCAAATTATAAAGCTCTGCCCTCTTCGACTCTTCCCCAGCTTTTCACATCTATCAAACAGGTGTCATCCTTAGCAAGCTCAGCCCTTGAACTACAACGACAATTAAGAAAAAGTTCAAACAAACATCTGATTCTCCATCATCGCCATCACCGACCTCTTGAAATCCCTGTACGAATCTCCATTGATCCAATATAACGTGCCGTATTTCCTCTTTTTATTTCCTCATCGCTTTTTGTGTTTTTTCTTCTTCTTGAACGGAAGGCCGGGCCGGTGAAAGATCCTCATTGGTATAGAAATCAAGAACCTACAATGGGAGGGGATGGGATAGATGGGGATGTGGTGGTGACACTGGTGAGTCATGGGAAGTGGTAGAGTTAGAGTTGTGCTTGGGATGATTGCAGTTTGAAACACTAATAATAAAATTATTTTGGATGATTTATAACTTATACGTCAAGCAATTTCTATGAAGTAATTTCAAAGCATTTCTATGTTCACATGCGTTGGGAGCGAAGCAGATTGACTAATTTCATTTTTGGGATAAAAATTAAAAATTGTTTGATTTTTAATAAATTAAGTACTTTTAAATTCTAAACATTTAATCTTGTATGTATAATATGAATTTTTACTTAGGTAACATAAGATCTTTTTTTATTTTAGTCTTGTTAAGGAAACCTTCATTGATCATGAATAAGAACTTACATCAGCAGAAGCAACATCCACATAAATAAAAAAGGGTAAAAGAGTGATAATGTATAGTATAAATGAGCAGGCACGATTGGATTTATTCAATATAAGTTTGATTTGCATGTATTTGTCCTTTTATCAAAATACAAATCTTATCTTGAGAGAGGATCGACCGTAACTCCTTGTGTGTAACATTTCGCTACTATTTTTTTTTTGGTATTAATATATAATATTTCTTACTTTATCCAGTCCATAAAATTGACAAACCTTTGAATCAATCCATACTATTCCTATGTAGCAAGTTGCAACGATCAGATTTAAAATATTCCCATATGTTATAGATAGTAAAGTCTCAAGTGGATCCATGAAAATGGTGTTTGCTATTACGTCCAAATAGACAACAACTTATAGTAAAAAAAAAAATGTCATGCTTTACGCAAAAGTTAATTAAAAAAAAAAACGAATGAAAAGAGATTGAAAACTTTGAGTTTTATTGATAATGACAAAATAAAAGGTAAAGTGAATAGTACAAAGATTGACTTTTTAGTGTAAAAATATGGTTTTTCATTAAAGTGAACAGTACTGGGAGCTTTTCGTTAAAGTTTCCTTAATTCAATTGTTCTTTAATCGTGTTTAATCAGTCATTTTCACACTATAAGTATTAAACTTTTGATGTAAGCAGCTATGCTAATTTAACTTCTAACTAGCTGTTTAGGGTTTGAAATGGACGATCGGAAACCATTGAGACGCAAAGTTCGGATTCCCCTTCAATATAATAAGTGGTGTGCTATCCACACCCTCCATTTTACTTCTCACACATCTTTTGATAATTTCTGTCTGTTGCTCTTCTTTAATTCATCCGATTCGACGGCCGAAAATTAAAAAGGTGTGTGAGAAGTAAAATGGGATGTGTAGATATCACACCCCTATAATAAGTGAAGGTGAAAAGCAAGTGGTCGTATTCAATACACGCACGGGTCTTTCCTGTTTCATCTTCGTGCTTATCACTTTTTTTTATGTCATAATCGATTGATCAACTACTACTTATGAATATAAGCAGAAACAAATATAAATCTTTCTTTAATCTGGAGATATTTTCTCTTTTGATCGATCTTGGGTCCATGTGCTGCGTCAGCATGTTGAATCGAATCAACTAATTGATATGCAGATTTTAAAACGTGTCTGAAGGCCTTCCATTTTCTTCGATAAGCATTTTTTGACTTTTTGACATGATATTTATGTAGAACTATAGCAACCTAATTTATAGTGATAATCATTAGATCCTATTACTACTAGCAGAACTTCCTTAGTTCATTACTAAATAAACATTCGGTCTCGCCCCAATTCTTTGAGAGTATGTTTGGCGGAGGGTATGTTACGAATGGAATGGAAGTAACTAGTAAGAAGTGGCCAATAAACTTAAAATGTGAAATCATTTGTAGGTGTCGACCTCTTTTTTAAAGGTTTTATTTATTTATTTATTTATTTTTTAAGAAACGATATTATCTACATTAAGAGTGGGGGTGAGGGGAGAGGGTTGGGGTGGAAGATAACAATAACGTGAAAAGTCATTTGTTATTTGTTATCAAGGCTTAATAGTACTTCTCTTTACTTATAAGTGAAAAATCATAAATTCAAATCTTAAGAATGAGAAATTCTATACTAATTTTATTTTTTACTCTTTAGTTACGTATATCCTTATATAAAAATAATAATTTTTCTCTTTCTTTCTTGTCTCTTTAAATCCCTCCTTTTTATCCGCTTTCTCTACTTCTCTCAATTAATCTTTCTAAGTAGTGAAATGTTAATTATTAATCTTGTATAAGATATTACCCTATACGCACTGGCGAAGCTACACTCAAAGCTACAGTGGGCTGTAGCCTAGGGAGGATTTTTACAAACTACAACTATAATACTATCTATATGAGCTTCTTGTTGCTTATTGTAGGTATAATAGCCCACCCAACTCCTGCCAAAACTATTATTTAATATGTTTCTTAAGGATTTGGATCCCATCCGGATTCAAATTGTAGGGATTATAGGGATCCTCATATCTTAGCCATTCATTGTACATCGTGCGGTCAGAAATCATTTGAATTTTATTATTTAAAATTAAACACAAATAGTAACTAATGAAAACTGGCCACACGATATATGATGAACGACTAGAATATGAGGATCCCTAGGATCCCCACAAAGAGAATCCGGAGAAGATCCTCATCCGTTTCTTAATTCATAAATAGTACTATAATAAAAATGGTAAATTAATACATAATTGTTGTAAACTTTCCTAGTTTAAGTGTGATTGTGTAAGTCCTAGATTAGATTTGATTATAGTTATTCTTTCCTATGTGGACTTGTATTCCTTGGGGATGAAGGATTTCTTCTCCCTCTTATTACTATAAATAAAGACACTACTTAAGGAGGAATAATTAGACCTGACATTCGTGTCGTGTTTTCCGTGTTCATGTCGTTTTCGTGTCATACCCAATATCTTAACGGGTCGTGTCGTGTAACACCCATTAAAATAAGCGGGTAAAATGACCCGACCCGAAATCGACCTGATAATATTAACAGGTAATATGACCCGACCCGTTAACCGTTAAGGAAAATATATTTTAAACCAATAAATAATCAAATGAAAAACATAATACTAAATAAGTATATCTATACCATATTGTCACATCCAAAACATAAAACACATTTTTCTTTTAAGTATATTTTCACTTACCTAAAGTTTTTAATAATTTTTTTAATTAATGTAGAAGTGTAAAAAAATATAGAAAAAAATATATATAAATGCTCGTAATGACAAGCTTTACAATTTTCATGAAGAGCTTAACTTTGAAATTCGTCACTATAATCATATAAATCATAGATCAAAATTTAACCGTTGATTGTTGTTTACATTGACACTTCATTGTTCTCATCAAATTTTGTTTTTTTTTTTCTTCAGATTTTCTTTTTTGAAAACTTGATCTATTAGAGGATACAGGAAGATGAACGGTTTGGATCGTTGATATTATATTCAGAGTTTTATGGTTAGTGAAAATATTGCTTGATGTTTATAAAGTTTCTACAAACTATATGACATCGACTCATATTTCAGTTAACCGTAAATATTGAAACGTGATATCAAAGATCTGAACCGTTCATCTTCTTACATCCGCCATATTATCATGTTTTCAAAAAAGAAAATTTTAAAAATGAAATTCAGTAAGAAGAATAAAGCGTAAATAACAATTGACGGTTAAATATAAATTAAAGGTTTATGAATTATAGTTTTGGATTTCGAAGCTGACCCCTTCATGAAAGTTGTAAAGTTTGTCACTATGAGTGATTGTATATTTTTATTTATTTTACATTTTTTACACTTCTACAATAATCATTATTAATTTTATTAATTTTTCCCTCAAATAAAAAACATTATTCATGAAGGTTTGGAGGATTTTAAAAATCTAAACGATAATGTAAGTGCAACCATTATCTACTTGTGGAGGAATAATAATGAATCACGAGTGTTTATATATTCTTTCACATTTTTCATACTTGTATGTATGTCTTCTTAGTTCTTGTCTACACAAATACTATATTAGTTTATTTTAATTTTGGACAATAACATGTTAAGTAAAATTTATCCGAGTAATGATAATAAGGAACTCTCATAATAAAAATAAATAATGACTAATTTTTTTTTAAACTTATATAGAATAATAATACAAAACTATATATTTAATATAGAATATATTGTATATATTAATGTCACAGCCCGTTACGAGGATTAATTATCGTGGTTGTGAAAAGATGGATTTACCCTTGCGCGTTGGATGTGTGTTGGTATTTTGGATTAAGAGATTGGGTCATTTGATTCTATTCCTAACTAATTGGACCCAATTAGAATTAAAAGATTAAAGAATTGTGATTGGTGTGCATGTTTGGACCACACACATCCATTCCTTTCTCTCTCTCTCTCTCTCTCACTCCCCCGTGCTCTCTCTCTTCTCTCTCTCACTTTCACTCTTTCTCTCTCGGCATTATGTACGGACAACACCAAAACCTTTGCAAACAAGATAGATCGAAGTGGAAAATGGCACCATTGTGTTCGTGAAGCTCAGACGAACACATCCATACCATTTTCAGGTAAGGATAACTTCGTTTTCACGTGAAAACCCTAACCCCGAATGAGGTACTGTTCATGCAAAAACTTATGGCTTGTTTTTATGGAATTTGAAGCTTATAGGAAGCTTTGTGAGGTCCCCAGGAGGTTAGGGATAGTTCGTTTGAGGATTTTAGACGTCGAAAAGTGGAGATTGAACGTTTTAAATTTGGCCGGAAAGTCGAGGTAATTTCTGATGTATTCTCGTGAATTTCAAGGACCCAAATTGTTATATCGTGTTTCTACTTGTCCTTAGCTACATTTTGGTTTAAATTTCATAAGTTTTGGTGAAGAAATGAGTGAGAACAAGAATTTTATAGTTTTGCCCAGTTTCCGGCGCCGGCGCCGGCGACGGTTGCCGGAGCTGGAGGTAGGAGATGGAAGAATATTCCGTCAAGTATGACGGAATATTCTCACGCTGTCAGTCAAATGTAACGGAATCTGTTAGGTTTAATGGAATATTCCCTAACACTGGTTAGGGAAGTTGTCAGGTTTGGGCCGCGCGTGGGGGCGAGTTTTACCGTGCCCTTGCCGGCGCGTGGCAGCGTGTGGGAGGTCCAAAAATAATTCCAAAAATACGGGGATGATCCTGAGGTTGTGTAGATCACTGTGGTATATTCATATACCCATTTTGAGCAATGTATGAGAAGTTATTAGCTAGTATTGCCTATATGCTTTAAAAATAACGTTTTTATAGTTAATTCGCATATAGGTGAAGCTTATCCCGAGGACGAGCATATCCACGGGCGACTCAGGGGCTACGACCCTTTGACTTATCAGTGAGTGGGCTTTGTTTTCAGTATATATTTATATACTTGATATATTTCCTAGAAATGCATTTTTTTAAGGAAAGTATGCTTTGAAATAATATGCCAAATGCTTCTATATTTTGAATATGCATTGCATGGTTGCATATATATATATATATATAAATGTGGTGCTGTAGAGGCACATGTGAGTTCAGGTAAGTTATGTTTGGTTGTGTGAATCATCGATGATGTGATATGTGATTAAGTAATGTTGAGCTCATAAAGCTACACCTAGGGTGATTGTGCATTAGCCAGAGATATGAAGTACATGCCTGTTTATTTACATCACCTCCCGCACTATATGCTCATATTGGATCCAACTTAAGTGCACAGTCTTGTCGTACAAACCTTATTCATGGTTCCGACTCGTAGGTGACTAACGATTTATTGCCCGGCTATTATGAGAGAATAGAGTTGAGCATAATTATATTACACCCAATCTTGTCATACAAACCCTGTCTAGGGGTTCTGACTTATATGCAGTATATTGCCGTATAGGTCATAGTAGTGACTCCGGCTAGATTGAGTTTGAGTTATGAATTCAGCCGTACAGACTACCCCAGAAGTTCCAGCTAACATATCATATTTCTATGAAATTATTATTACTTGGATTGTTTACTTTGTTACATTTTGGCATGGCATACATATGAATATGATTATGTGAAGCATGAACTGAATTGATATGATTTCATATATATATATATATATATATATATATGTATATGCTTAATCTTGATTTTGGGAAAATTATACATGTTTTACAGCGAGGGGTTAGTATATTGATAAATGAAATGAATTTGTAAAACATTTGTTTTTGCCCACTCACGTTTTCTATTTTGCGCCCCTCTAGGTTTTAAGTAAGCTTGCTGTTGGCGGCTTGGGGTTGTCGGTGGTTCTGACCCATTTGAATAATAGTAGGACATTCTTGGTATTATGTAACTAGTACTTGTCATACTGGACTGCACCTAGACTTTATGCTCTGATTAGGAGTGTTCACTGTTGTAACTAACTCCTATCACTCTCGTTTAGTAGTGCACTCTAGTAATCTGGTTTTTAATTTTTCGTATGGTTGCTATCTTTATCGCTTCCACACTGTGCACATGGCTACGTCACCCTCACGTGACGGCCAGCATGCCTTGACCTCGGTCGGGGTGTGTCGGTTTGGTATCAGAGCCTAGGTTTAGCAGTCCTGTATAATTCTTGAATGTTCTAATCCTTGTGATGTCTTATGTTAGAATTATGCCGCCTCGTAGAGAGCCCCGTCAACCATCTGAATCTAGTTTCCCTGATATTGCTCAATTAAGGGAAGCTATAGTTTCTGCCATTCAGACAACATTCCGTACTTCCCAGAGGACAGCTCTTGAGACAGTCCATAATCTGAAGTTGACTCACTTCATGGGTAATGAAGGTCATGAGTGTTGGAAATATGCCTTGAAAGTCAATCTTTGGAAGAAACCTTTCAGGATAATAAATGGATGTATAGATGACTTTTATACATCAAATGGCAAAGATACTATTTAGGACTATCTATATAAACGATATATGTCCTAAATGATGAATCCATGGACAATGGATCGATTGAAGAAGTAATCTAATGATGTTAGACTACAGAGACCTTCTTCACATAACCATCATGTCCAAAAGGTTCCTGGTCATAAGATTGTCGGAGGGATATTGACAATGCATAAACCGGTACATACTATGTCCACTTCAATTAGAAGGATGGAAAGTCTCATCCCATTCGTGTAGTGACACTAAGACAAGTATGTAGGTGCTCATTAAGGGAATGAGTTCACTGAACACAATCGAACGAGAGTACTTGCATGAAGGTCTACTCACATGTCAAGCAAGTAACTCTAATGGTTGGAATAGTGTAAGTAGTCCTTTGACCTGAGGCATCATCGTTGTCTTGTGGTTAAGTACTTGATCTTTGATTATGTCAAAGTCACTCCATCCGCGGGTGTCCACGGCATAGTTGGGGTTAAGCCACTTAGTCATGAAGGCAAGTGAATGTTCAACAAGGAATCTCTAATCCTCGTTATGAGAGGATGAATACTCTAAGATATGATTCGGGAATCTTCGGCCGAAGTATCGAGCGTAATAAAGGAAAGCGTTCCTATACGACTCAATTGAATCATATAAGAAGGAATAATCACATTAGGGGTTTGACATAATATATCCATACCCTAGTGATGTGATTGAGAGTATTGTTTTAGAGAAGGATCGAATTACATTGTAATTCCAACTGAATAGGTTCTCTGAACAACTTTTACATTAGCTTGGGTAGCCATGATATATGGTTAGATGTCACTCATGGCTTGTGAGTTCTTCTAGATGATTAAATGTAATCGTCAAAGAAGAAGGTGAATTAAAAGTAAGTTTTAATTCACTAATTAACTATAATCAATTGGATTGGTGCCAATCACCTCACCGCCTTGCTAATTAGAACCTAAAACGATTGTTCACCAATACACTCTTGTAGTGAGTAATTAATGGATGATGGAAATAATTAATTGGATTAATTAAGTGTTGTGATTAATTAGAAAGTCTAAAGAAATCATAAAAGCGATATAAGATCGTTTTGGGCTTAAAGAAACGTTCGGGTTTAATTGGGCCTAAACCCATTGGGCTTTTATTCAAGCATTGGATGACTTGAAATAAATAAAAGCCCAAAGGCCAAACAACACTAAGGGGGCCGGCCATATAGAGTGAAAGAAAGAGAGAAAGGTCAACTGTTGACTTGTTTCTTTTTAGCTATAAAAGGAACTTTATAGAGATATTTTTCATTAGGGTTTTTGGGTGTTCAAAACAACTAAAGAGAAAAGAAAATATCACTCTCTTCAACACCAAAGGCCGGCCACCATTAAGGGTGATTTAACTAATCATCTTCTCACCCTTTTGGTTATTCCTTCATCCTTCTCACTACACTAGTGGGTGAGGATCTTTAGAGGTTTTCAACTTTGGAAACTTGAAGAGAACCTAGGAGCACTCATTCTAACAAAGTGGATGAGGCAAAGAAGGAGGCTAGGCTCAAGGACTTCAAGGAGAAAAGGTCTTGGAGGTGGTCCATCCTTGGTCTAAGATCTAGATCAAGAGATATAAAACTACTCCTAAACTTTGTCCTTATATAAATTTGTTTTTGATGCATCTTACATAAACCTATGAACCTTGAAGGGGATTTACATGACTAGAGCTTTGATATTATTTGATAACATGCTTCCGTTGCTTTCGTATATAAATTTTGAATTGTATATGCATGCTAGTCACTAGAAATCCCACATGAAATCTCATAAATTTCCCTTCAATGAGGGGGCAGAAAATGGCTGAATCATGTGGAGAAGACCTTCTAGGTGATTGATGAGTAGATTTTATATTATATATTTTACCCTAATCTTAGTATATTTTGGTTAATATATTGGAAGAATTTTGATACTTTGAATTGTATTTTCAATATAGGACTTTCGACTTCCTCTGGAGCAAAACAGGACCAAATGGACGAATTTTGGAGTAATTTCAGTTGGAGGACGTTCGTTAGTCACTTAGCTTGATGGTATCAAAATTTGGGATTTTTCCACCAAGCGGTGATTTTCTGACGATGAAATAAAGAAGCAGTGCGCAGTGCTGGAAAATGACGTTTTTGGGCTTAAATTGCGTTTTTGGAGCCCAAAATGACCTCGGATGGGTTCGTGGCCTTCTGGAAAAGTGTTCAGAATATTCCAAACATCAAATCCAGCTATATTGGGCCAGTTTTGGAGCAGCTTATGGGCCAAAACGTGGCTGTTCAGATTTGAGACGAATTTTACTATTTTTATTTAGGGTTTTTATTAATTTTGGTTGGCTAGGGTTTTTGTGGTGGCTTAGCAAATATATTGCTTAGCCGTCTACAGTTTTAGGGTACGCTTTATTTTATGCAATATTGGAGACAGAGAGAAGTGCTAGGGTTTTGAAGATTTTCTACTTGAAGGTGTTTTCAATCCTTTTCTTAATAGATATTTCTATGATTTCAATTATGAATATGCGGAACTAATTTCTTTTGCTAGGGCGAAGCCTTGAGCCTTAGCATGAATATGTGATTTTTATTTAATTGCTTATGAGCGATTGCATGCGTACTTTGAATTGTTAATCACCGGGATAAAAACTATCTAATTGTCGTAATGCCTGATCACCATTAGGATCTTTAGAAAAGTAATTTGATGCAATTTTGGTCGGAAGGTTCCCTGAAATTGACGCTGGCTTCTTGTGATTAATAATTGTAATTTCTCTTAGGATGAATATCACGTCTTAAGGATTGCATGGTTTTTCAAAGGATTTTCATAAAGCATAATGAGTCTTTCATGTTCATATTTGATCCGAACGTCCGGACGGGTTGCATGTTAGATATACGTTCTACGTTGGAGGTTCCAAGTAGAATATGAATTAGGAAAATCTAACCTTCAAAGTGGTATGTGTAAATCATAAGTAATGGGTAAAAATTCATAGGATTACTAGGTGATGGTGGAACCCTAGTGCCTTCTCAATTTGATTTTCTCAAAACTGTTTTTTTCTCTAGTCCTAATATTGCAGATTGTCTTATCATTAATAGTTAAATTCGTTTTTAATTTAAGTAGGTTATAAAATCAATCATCTAAATTTCTACTTTACAATCATTAATTGGAATCTGATTTGTTTCGAATTATTTAATAATCCCTGTGGAGAATGACCTTGCGAGATCCGTTTATACTACAATAACCTTGTGATTCTTACAAGTAAAATAGAAGGTTTTTATCGCATTCACATAAGCAGTAAAAATCCTATCAAGAAAATGGAGCCGTTGCCGGGGATTATTTAAAATAATCCCTACGAATCAGATTTTCAATTAGTTATTGCTGTTTATACATATATAAAAAGATAAAAAAAGTATTTAATTTTCGTTTTCATTTATTTTTACAGATTACAACAGTACAGATTTCAGAAATCTGTGCATGGTCAGCACCCGTTCAACAGTGCAAAAATTGATTCCATTTGATCCAGAATTTGAACAGCATTTAAGGAGGAAACGCAGGGAACAACATTTGCAGCGGGTTCGTCCTCTGCAGGAGAGGTTTCTGGAATCAGTCTTTTCTGGGGACCTGCACAACAAAGAAAAAATGGCGTTTATAATTCCAGAGGCAGGTCTGCCCCTGGGTGATTCACTGACTGCCCATACCACAAACATACCCAGTTGCATCACATATCCGGCAGTGGAGGAAGGGATAGCATTTGAAATAAAACAGCACATGTTGAATATTCTACCTACGTTTCATGGGTTGTCATGATCCTAACATGCACATTGCAGAATTTTTAATGGGGTGCAAAAACATTTTGGTGAGGGGATTTTCAGCGGAATCTATTAAGCTGCGGTTGTTTCCATACACTCTAAAAGATCAAGCAAGGAGATGGCTCCTCACTCCCATCTGGAAGCATTACAACCTGGGCCCAACTCAGTGAAAAATTTTTAAACAAGTATTATCCGGCTTCTAAGACCCTTGACATGAGAACTCAGATTTTATCGTTCGCTCAAAAACCAAATGAAGAGTTTCATGAGGCGTGGGAGCGGTTCAAAGAGTTGATTAGAAAATGTCCACATTCGGGTATTAACACTACTGATCAAATGCACATATTTTTCAGAGGGTTGAATATGACAACAAAAACTCTTGTCAACGCTTCATGCGGAGGTACGTACAAGGACAAAAATGCACAAGAGGCTTGTTTGTTATTTGAAAAAATGGCAGAAGATACTCAACAATGGGCAGTTGAGCAGCCACAATCTAGGTCTGTTTTTGAGATGCCAAATGGTTCTCCATATGTTACAGCACAAATTGAAAAAATGGAGAAAAGGCTAGACGCAAAATTTGACATTTTATTACAGAGAATGCCAGGTTCACAGGTTGCTGTACAGCAGCCTTTACAAGCTGCCTGCAGCATTTGCAACATGATAACTCACGATTTTATGAGCTGCCCACATAAAGATGTTTCACCAGAGTTTACAGCTGAGCAGGTTAATGCATTTAACAATTTCCAGCGGCCCAGATATGACCCATATTCTAATTTCTACAACCCCGGTTGGAGAGATCATCCTAATCTAAGGTGGGATAAGGAACAGCACACTAGACCACAATTTCAATAGCAGGTACAACAACCTGCTGCACCTAAGGCTGCTTGGGAGGTTGCGATTGAAAAATTGGCAAATACCACAACTCAAGAAATTCAAAATCTGCAGGCATCAATGAAAAACATGGAAAAACAAATGGGGCAGATTGCTTTGCAGGTTTCTGGTAGGGCACCAGGTACATTTCCCAGCCAAACCGAACCAAATCCTAGGGGAGGTGCAGATTGCAAGGCAGTTAGAGTTTTACGTTCCGGAAAAAGTTATGATAACAAGGATGAATATTGCATTCAAAATTCGCGGGTGGATTCACAGCCAAAAACAGATTCAGGGAATGTTGAAAAATTTGACAATTCAAAAGATTCAGATCAGCCGGTTATCAGTTCTGAAAATAGCGCAGAAGATATTGTTGAGGATCGTGTTTATGAGCCACCTATGCCGTATCCCGAGCGGTTGAAGCCTAAAGTTAAAGATCAACAATTGACAGATTTTATGAAGACTTTGTCTAAGGTTCAGATTAATCTGCCGTTAATTGATGCCATCAAGAACATTCCGTCTTATGCCAAGTTTTTGAAAGATGTTTGCACAAAGAAAAAGAAGCTTGTTGATTTTGAGAAAGTAATTCTTACAGAACAGTGCAGCGCTGTTCTGCTTCACAAATTGCCCCCAAAGAAACAAGATCCAGGGAGTTTTACAATTTCATGCACAATTGGAAATTCTCATTTTAAACGTGCTTTAATTGACTTAGGTGCTAGTATTAATTTAATGCCATTTTCTGTTTTTCAGAGACTAGGACAAGGAGAAATAAAGCCAACATCAGTTATTCTACAACTAGCGGACCGATCGGTTGCTTATCCAAGGGGTATTATAGAAGACCTAATAATTAAAGTGGATAATCTCTATCTTCCTACAGATTTTGTGATTTTGGATATGGATGAAGATATGCAAACACCGATTATTTTGGGACGTCCCTTCATGGCTACAGCCAGAACGTTAATTGATGTAGAGGCTGGGACACTTACACTTAGAGTGCAAGATCAATCTGTTGTGTTCAGTTTATTTGAAGCTACCAAAAGGCCAGGTGATGTGCATGATTGTATGCGTGTTGATGTGCTTGACAGCTTATTACAGGTTGAAATTTTGCCACGTTTGACATCTGATCCGTTGTTAAATGTGTTGCATGGGTTTGAGAACAAAAATACAGAAGATGATGAGGTTTTTGAGTATGTTTCAGCTTTGGAAAGTGTTCCGTTTCAACCCCCACGTTGGAGGCACGTTTTTGAGAGTTTGGGGGAACCCAAGAAGTTATTGCAGCCCTCTAAGGAACAGCCACCTAAACTAGAGTTAAAGGTTCTTCCAAAACATTTGAAATATGCTTATTTGGGTGCGGATTCTTCGCTGCCAGTTATTATAGCTGCTGATTTATCATCAACAGATGAAGAAAAATTGTTGCGCATTTTAAGGAGTCATCAAGAAGCAATTGGCTGGACTTTAGCCGACATTAAAGGGATCAGCCCTACAATTTGTATGCACAAAATTTTGTTGGAGGATGGGGCAAAACCTGCCATTGACGCTCAACGTCGGTTGAATCCAATTATGAAAGAAGTTGTTCGTAATTAAGTTATGAAGCTTTTAGATGCTGGGATGATCTACCCCATTTCAGATAGTAAGTGGATTAGTCCAACTCAAGTGGTGCCAAAACGTTCTGGTATTACAGTTGTCAAAAACGATAATAATGAACTTGTGCCTACTCGCTTGACTACTGGGTGGCGTATGTGTGTTGATTATAGAAAGATCAATGCGGGAACTAGAAAAGATCATTTTCCATTGCCATTTATTGATCAAATGTTGGAAAGGTTGGCTGGTCGTGCTTTCTACTGTTTCTTGGATGGATATTCAGGGTATAACCAGATTCCAGTTGCCCCTGAGGATCAAGAAAAGACAACCTTTACTTGTCCTTTTGGGACCTTCGCATACAGAAGAATGCCTTTTGGGTTGTGCAATGCGCCTGCCACGTTTCAGCGTTGCATGATGAGCATATTTACCGGGTTAGTTGAACATGTAGTTGAGGTATTTATGGATGATTTTTCTGTTTTTGGGGATTCTTTTGACCAGTGTTTGCAGAATTTATCTTTAGTTCTGGACAGATGCATTAAGACCAATATGGTTTTAAACTGGGAAAAGTGTCATTTCATGGTTAGGCAGGGAATTGTCTTGGGCCACTTGATTTCTAACAGGGGTATTGAAGTTGATAAGGCTAAAATTGATGCAATTGAAAAGTTGCCACCCCCGACAACTGTTAAGAGTGTTCGATCTTTTCTTGGCCATGCCGGGTTTTATAGACGGTTCATCAAGGATTTCTCCAAGATTAGCCGCCCATTGTGTAATTTATTGGCTAAAGACGCTCCTTTCGTTTTTTATGAGGCTTGTGTGGAGGCCTTCAAGAAGTTAAAGACACTCCTCACTACAGCACCCATTGTTGCAGCTCCTAATTGGAGCTTACCTTTTGACCTGATGTGTGACGCATCAGATTATGCAGTGGGGGCAGTTCTTGGACAGCGCACAGATAACCTTCCCCAAGTTATTTATTATGCTAGTCGAACCCTCAATGATGCACAACTAAACTATGCTACCACAGAGAAAGAATTGTTGGCTATTGTTTTTGCATTGGAAAAATTTCGTTCGTATTTAGTTGGGGCTAAAGTGATTATTTATACAGATCATGCAGCTTTGAAATATTTGTTGTCTAAGAAAGATGCTAAGCCTCGATTGATACGTTGGATTCTTTTATTGCAAGAGTTTGACTTGGAAATCAGAGATAAAAAGGGTCGGGAAAATGTGGTGGCTGACCATTTGTCTAGATTAACTATTCCCACATCATCAGAAGAGGATTCCCTTCCACTGAGGGAGAGTTTTCCAGATGAACAGCTATTTGCAGTCCAATTCCGTACACCATGGTTTGCTGATATGGTTAATTATTTGGTTAAAGGGGTGATGCATCCAGATTTAACGTTGCAGCAGAAAAAGAAGTTTCTTTCTGATGTGAAGCATTATTTCTGGGATGAGCCAAATCTATTTAAGTATTGCCCAGACCAGATTATTCGCAGGTGTATTCCTGAAACCGAACAGGAAAGTGTTTTAAGGTTTGCTCATCATTTTGCTTGTGGGGGACATTTTGGGCAGAAAAGAACAGCAGAAAAAATTTTGCAGAGTGGGTTATTTTGGCCTACACTTTTTAAAGATGCATACAATTGGTGCAAGGCTTGTGATAGATGTCAAAGAGTCGGCAACCAGTCCAAAAGGAATGAGATGCCCCAGCAAAGTATTTTGATTGTTGAATTATTTGATGTTTGGGGTATTGATTTCATGGGACCATTTCCATCGTCCCATGGAAACCAATATATTTTAGTTGCTGTGGAGTATGTTTCTAAGTGGGTCGAGGCCATTGCAGCACCAACTAATCAGGGATCAGTAGTCCTGAGGTTCCTCCAAGGGGTTATATTTCCGCGTTTTGGAATTCCACGCGTTATTCTTAGTGATGGGGGGAAGCACTTTATTAATAAGCCATTTGCTAATTTGTTGGCAAAATATGGGATTAATCATCGTGTGGCTACACCTTATCATCCACAGACATCTGGTCAAGTGGAAGTTTCAAACAGAGAATTAAAACGCATTTTGGAAAAAACAGTTGGTTCTACACGAAAAGATTGGAGTTTAAAATTAAATGATGCGTTGTGGGCCTACAGAACAGCTTATAAAACTCTTATTGGGATGTCCCCATTTCGACTCGTTTATGGAAAAGCATGTCATCTACCTATGGAGCTTGAGCATAAGGCGTACTGGGCAATTAAAGAGTTAAATTTTTCATATGACTCAGCCGGAGAGCAACGTAAACTGCAGCTCAATGAGCTGCAGGAAATTCGTCGGGGTGCTTATGAAAGTTCTCGCATCTACAAGGAAAGAACTAAGGCGTTTCATGATAGTCAAATTTTACGCAAAGAATTCCAGCCAGGGCAAAAGGTGTTGCTATTCAGTTCAAGGCTTAAGTTGTTTCCAGGGAAATTGAAATCTCGCTGGACTGGGCCGTATTTGGTTACTAAAATCTTTCCTCATGGGGCAGTTGAAATATCTAATGGGGCTCAAGGCAACACATTCAAGGTGAATGGTCACAGGCTGAAACCATACGTGGAGTCGCCATTTGATACGGGATACGAGTCTTTGACTCTGAAGGCACCAGTGATCTAACCACCAGACTTCCGCAACGTCTAGCTACAGACTTAAAATAAAGCGCTTATTTGGGAGGCAACCCAATTTTTCTAACTCTTTCCTAATTTTAATTTTTGTTTGATTTTCTCATTAATATATATATATATATATATATATATATATATTTAAAAAAAAAAAAAAGCATACATAAATCAATAAAAATATAAAAAACGAAAAAAAAAAAAAAAAAAATTCAAAAAAAAAAAATTGAAGATTGCGAGTTGATTTTATTTACCCATTTTATTTTTATTTTTATTTTCAATTTTTAACGCATATTGGTTAATTGCAGGTTGCGAACGTGGAAAATAAAACGCGTCCTATGCTGGAATCCTGCACCCAGCAGCAAGTCTATCGTTCACATCAACCACATCTACACTATGTTGGAAATTGAAAGCAGTCAACATAAAAAGTCATTCACAGATGCAAGTTTGGGGGTGATTGTTGCAGATCCAGCACATAAACAGAATTTAGAGCAGTTAATTTCTGCAGCTCAGTTTTGCGATGCATGGAGGAAGCGCAATTAAATCACAGATCCATACACCACAGAACTGAGTACAGCTATTATTACCAGATCTACAACAATTCCACTTGCAAGGATACGAAATGTTACCTCCCAGATTCACCGATCTGGGCTCTTGGCAGCTTGTACCGTTTGTCTATTGAAGATGATCTTTGTCCACCCTTTTCTTTCCCTCGGATCTATCAGTGATCCGCCTATATCGCACAGAGCACACCAATATGAGACTATGTTGAGACACAGAAAAAAAAAACATTTTTTTGAAAACCACACAATATTGTGAAAGTCATAGTTTCTGCTGGGATGAGTGTTTCTACCTTCAAGGTTGCTAAGTCATGGCTGTTGCGATGTGTCCTGCCTTTTGTCTGATGGATATCCAGTTGAGCATTCTTTCTTTCGGATCTGTCATGGATCCGCTTGTTTTACAAACATACCACACCAGTTTAATTACAGGAAGGTATAATGACTCAACGGTCTCACGGAATGGAATCCATCATGAACGGAGTACAAGATCGTTACCTTACTTATTTGCAGAGGCCAAGACATTTGTCATTTATGCTGCCTTCAGGAACCATTGGACCGGAAGCTCAAGGTTGTTGTCTTTCAGTTGTGCGCTGGAGTTGAGGGAAAATTTTTCAGTCACAGTGGTGGTTATTTTTCAAGTATCAGATCATAGTCCATCAATAAAAAGGGTTACGGGTTTTACCTCAACATTTGCAGATCCGTGAGTTTGGATGCTTTTCGACTTTGTCTCTTCTGTCTCTTTGTGCATCTCGGACACCTACTACAGAAAAAAAATTTGTGTAAGAGTGATTACCGTGGCATGTGCAAAATGGTACTCAAATTTCTGATGTCTTGAGGCTTGGGAGACATGATTTTGTGGAGTTGAGACGGCGATTCAGGGTGTTTTTGTCTCGGATTCGAAATGTGGGGGGTCCTCCCACAGCTAAAACGACATGCATGTGTTAGATTTAGTTCTATTTCTCTAAAACAAATAAATCTGAGACATGAAAACAAAAGATTGGAGGATGATTTTACCTTTGGGTTTCAGTTGTTCCGATTTTCCACCACGGATGGGTCTCACGGAGGTGTGTTGTTGTTGGATTATGGATGGTTACGGATGGGGGCTGCGAAGAGAGAGCAGAGAAATGGGGTCCGAAAGCAATGTGAAAAAAATGGGACGGAAGAAAAATGGGGTTTGAGGAAAATGGAAGGTTTGTATGGAGAGAAAGATGGGCACATGGGATTGATCTTAACCGTTTATTTGGAATCCTAAGGTGTGGTGACACGGATGCGCGACACGTGTACAAATCTGGCATTTTTATTGTTTGTCCGAGACAGCTGTGTGCAATGGGAAAATAAAGAGCCGTTTGGCTCTTGGTTTTAATCAAATGCAGAGAGTAGGAGGGCGCGGTGCTCAAGGTCTGCCAAAGAAAAAAAAAAAAAAAAAAAAAAAAAATTTCAAATTGCACGCGGAACCCTTTCATTTCCCAGGAATCCAATGTTTGAGTATGGTGTTCGAGGCCTTGTCAGGCCATGATGGACCATGTGATACCCTGCTGGTTTCAAATTCAAGGCAGCCTGATGCTGCACGCCCCATTCTGGCGTGTTGGCAGGTTTTCATTGCATGGGCTTTGCGTGGCGTTTATTTGGCCACACTTATATCAACCACAACGTCACTTCCAAAGCCAGGTAGTCTTTTTCTTTTTCTTTGGTTCTTGTTACTACTTTTCCTTGTTATAATTATTTTTGTTCGTTTAAGTTTATTTTATTTTTGTCATTTTTTATTTTAGTTTCCACACCTTGAGGACAAAGTGTGAAATAAGTTTGGGGGTGGGAAAGTAAATTTTAGTTTTTTTTATATTTTTATTATTGTGTCCGTTTAAAATTTTTTCATTCTTGTTAAGTTAATATCCATAGATTATTTTAAACGTTAGAACAAATGGACATGGTAAAGATTAATCCCACATTAGAGTCTTTTCTATTTATCGTTGCTTAGACACTAATTCATAAATTATACTTTGAACTGTGCACATCACACCAACATGGTTTGTGGGGAGTGAGATTGAAATACTTGCTTTTAGTCTAAGTTTATTTTTATTTTTTGTTTAAGTAAAGTTAATTATTAGGAAAAAAAAAATAAAAAAGTAATAATTGTCTCACCCGAGGTTTTGCCTAGTAACCGGGCCAGTCCTGCCTAATCAGCAGTGATTCTCGCGTCAAACGGTAGAGTTTTGGCATGAGGCAGGGTGGTTAGTTGGTTTCGTAACCTTTTCAGCTCGGGTTAATAAGTCTTTAGGGGTGTTCTACACCCAGTGCCCTAAAGCCCTAGTGGTTTGGGAGTCATTGACCTAAAGCTCGCTACATGGGTTGGATCGAAAGCTTAAGTAAACCGACATTGCACGACCACTACTGTTACTGAAAAAAAAAAAAAAAAAAAAAAAAAGGTTATATATGAAAAAAGAAAAAAAAAAAGAAAAGAAAAAGAAAGAGAGTTATATTTAAAGTTACTATGTGTGAAATAAATAAGGACGAGAGGTAAGAGTTTTAGTCGAGTCTCTTTATCTATGTTGGTTCACTTTACACCAAAGGAAGTCTGTGAATTCTTTTCTAATTGATTCTAAATGGCTTAGACTCTGTGGTGGGATTGGTTGGAACTTTTGAAAAAATGTTCTAGTTTTTAAAATTTGCTATGGATTGCAACTCTGAAGGTGAAAATTTTTGTCAGTTAAATTTAGCTAGTTGTCTAGTTTGTTAAGTTTTTATTTTTTTGTTTGAGTCTTGTTTTGCTTGAGGACAAGCAAAAAGCTAAGTTTGGGGGTATTTGATGAGTAGATTTTATATTATATATTTTACCCTAATCTTAGTATATTTTGGTTAATATATTGGAAGAATTTTGATACTTTGAATTGTATTTTCAATATAGGACTTTCGACTTCCTCTGGAGCAAAACATGACCAAATGGACGAATTTTGGAGTAATTTCAGTTGGAGGACGTTCGTTAGTCACTTAGCTTGATGGTATCAAAATTTGGGATTTTTCCACCAAGCGGTGATTTTCTGACAATGAAATAAAGAAGCAATGCGCAGTGCTGGAAAATGACGTTTTTGGGCTTAAATTGCGTTTTTGGAGCCCAAAATGACCTCGGATGGGTTCGTGGCCTTCTGGAAAAGTGTTCAGAATATTTCAAACATCAAATCCAGCTATATTGGGCCAGTTTTGGAGCAGCTTATGGGCCAAAACGTGGCTGTTCAGATTTGAGACGAATTTTACTATTTTTATTTAGGGTTTTTATTAATTTTGGTTGGCTAGGGTTTTTGTGGTGGCTTAGCAAATATATTGCTTAGCCGTCTACAGTTTTAGGGTACGCTTTATTTTATGCAATATTGGAGACAGAGAGAAGTGCTAGGGTTTTGAAGATTTTCTACTTGAAGGTGTTTTCAATCCTTTTCTTAATAGATATTTCTATGATTTCAATTATGAATATGAGGAACTAATTTCTTTTGCTAGGGCGAAGCCTTGAGCCTTAGCATGAATATGTGATTTTTATTTAATTGCTTATGATCGATTGCATGCGTACTTTGAATTGTTAATCACCGGGATAAAAACTATCTAATTGTCGTAATGCCTGATCACCATTAGGATCTTTAGAAAAGTAATTTGATGCAATTTTGGTCGGAAGGTTCCCTGAAATTGACGCTGGCTTCTTGTGATTAATAATTGTAATTTCTCTTAGGATGAATATCACGTCTTAAGGATTGCATGGTTTTTCAAAGGATTTTCATAAAGCATAATGAGTCTTTCATGTTCATATTTGATCCGAACGTCCGGACGGGTTGCATGTTAGATATACGTTCTACGTTGGAGGTTCCAAGTAGAATATGAATTAGGAAAATCTAACCTTCAAAGTGGTATGTGTAGATCATAAGTAATGGGTAAAAATTCATAGGATTACTAGGTGATGGTGGAACCCTAGTGCCTTCTCAATTTGATTTTCTCAAAACTGTTTTTTTCTCTAGTCCTAATATTGCAGATTGTCTTATCATTAATAGTTAAATTCGTTTTTAATTTAAGTAGGTTATAAAATCAATCATCTAAATTTCTACTTTACAATCATTAATTGGAATCTGATTTGTTTCGAATTATTTAATAATCCCTGTGGAGAATGACCTTGCGAGATCCGTTTATACTACAATAACCTTGTGATTCTTGCAAGTAAAATAGAAGGTTTTTATCGCATTCACATAAGCAGTAAAAATCCTATCAGTGATGCAGAGTCAGGGGAACCTTCCTCCTGATAGGTGGGTCGAGACGACTACCTGGTTTTTGGGAGAACAACCTGCAACGTGGTGGAGACATGAGTCTTACAAGATGACCCCAGAGGAAATTGTGGATTGGGGAGTGTTTAAGAAGCAGTTTCGGAAAAGGTTCATTCCTCTTGCTTATATTGATCTTAAGAAACAAGAGTTTACTCATTTAAGGCAAGGGAAGATGTCTGCTAATGAGTATTACATGATGTTTACTGATCTGTTGAGATGTGATCCGAAGGTTGCTGCTAATCTGGTAGAGATGCTTCGCCGTTTCGGTTTGGGTACTAAGAAGAAATGGCGTTCCATAGCGACATCGACTCACTGTGCCTCTTACCAGGAGTTTTATGAGATTCTACTGAGGATTGAGGCCTCAGAGAACATGCCTAGTGAAAGTGAGGATAAGGAAGGAAAGAATGGGGGCAAGAGACGAGATGATAAAGGAAAAAGGGAAGCATTTTAGGGACCTCGCAAGACTTAGAACTTTAAGAGGAGTGGTGGCAGTTCCAGCTCTTCTAGCGGGGGATTGAGTACTAATATGCAGAGGAGAGGTGGTAGATTCACTGGAGGTCCGAGGTTCTAGAGACAGAGGTCATAATGGATAACAGTAGAGTCAGGGGCGTATCCATAACATGTCACTGCAAGATGCCCAGAATAATCTAGATTTAATCATGGGTACGTTAAATATTCTTGGTCATTTTGCTAGACTGTTGATTGATTATGGTGCTACGCATTCTGTTATTTCTCATACATTTGTTCAAGTGATACAACCTTATCTTACACCTCTAGGATATAATTTAGAATTTTCTATGCCTAGAGGGGATAGTTGTTTTGTGGATCGGGTATATCCAGGATGTCTAGTGATAGTAGAGGGTATTATTATGCCAGCTAATCTTATGCCGTTGGATATTATGGATTTTGATGTGATTTTGGGCACTGATTGGTTGCACTATAATCGTGTCAAGATAGATTGTTATGGGAAGACAGTCACATTTCATTGTCCTGGATTACCTGAAGTTACATTTGTATGAGAGCCTAGTGGGGTGAGGCATGGTATTATTTCAGCCATGAAAGCAAAGAGATTGATGTCGAAAGGTTGTCAGGGATATTTGGCTCATGTAATGTTGAATGATGATGCTCTTAATAGTGTAGAGGATGTACATGTGGTCAGATACTTTCCGAATGTATTCCCTGAGGATTTGCTTGGATTGCCGCCAAATAGAGAGATGGAGTTTGTTATTGATCTGCTTCCAGGTATGAATCTTATATCCTTGACTCCTTACAGAATGGCTCATGTTGAATTAAGAGAATTGAAAGTGCAATTGCAAGAGTTAGTGGATAAAAGTTTTATTCAATCGAGCACTTCACCTTGGGGAGCTCCATTTTTATTTGTAAGGAGGAAAGATGGAACTTTGAGGCTGTGCATCGATTACAGGCAATCGAATTGGGTAACCATTAAAAACCGTTATCCATTGCCTCGTATAGATGATTTATTTGATCAACTCAGAGGTGCCTGTGTATTTTCTAAGATTGACTTGAGGTCAGGATACTATCAGTTGAAGATTAAAAATGAAGATGTCCCTAAAACCGCATTCAGGACTCGATATGGTCATTATAAGTTTCTTGTGATGCCATTCGGGTTAACAAATGCACCAGCAGCTTTTATGGATTTGATGAATCGAGTATTCCAGCCATATTTGGACAAGTTTGTTATTGTCTTCATTGATGATATCCTCGTACACTCTAAGTCTAAGGCTGAGCATGCTAGACATCTGAAGTTGGTATTGAACAGTTTGAGGGAACACCAACTATATGCTAAGTTTAGCAAATGTGAATTTTGGTTGAATCAAGTGGCATTTTGGGACATGCCATTTCTGCTCAAGGTATTCAAGTGGATTCTCAGAAAGTGGTAGTTGTGGAGAATTGGGAGCAACCTCGAACCGTCACTGAGGTACAGAGTTTTCTTGGCCTAGCAGGCTATTATAACGTTAAGGATTTTTCAGTGATTGCTTTGCCACTGACGAGGTTGACTCGAAAGAATGTTAAGTTTGAGTGGGATAATAAATGTGAGCAAAGTTTTCAGCAATTGAAGTACTATCTCACTCATGCACCTGTTCTAGCACTTCCGGATGATAGTGGTAATTATGAGGTTTATAGTGATGCTTCTCTGAACGGTTTGGGTTGTGTATTGATGCAACATGGTAGGGTAATCGCTTATGCTTCGAGGCAGTTGAAGCCTCATGAGAAGATGATTTGGAGTTAGCAGCTATCATCTTTGCCTTGAAGATTTGGAGACATTATCTTTATGGTGAGCAATGTAAGATCTTCACAGATCATAAGAGTCTCCACTATCTGTTTACTCAGAGAGATCTTAATCTTCGGCAGCGGAGGTGGATTGAATTGCATAGTGACTATGATTGCACGATTGAGTATCATCCTGGTCGTGCAAATGCAGTGGCAGATGCACTGAGTAGAAAGACTCCAACCAGACTTAATGCCATTTATGATTGTCATGTTCCTCTTTTAGTAGATTTGAGGTCCACTGGAGTGGAGCTAGGAGTGGAAGATCGAGGAGAATCTTTGCTTGCTAATTTCCAGGTTAGGCCAGTTTTAATTGATTGTGTGCTTAAGGCTCAGATGATTGATGAGGAGACCCAGGAAATAATTCAAGCAAGGAACCAAGGTAAAAAGAAAGATTTTGAGATTCAAGAAATTGATGGCATGCTTATGTAGGAAAGCAGGATGTATGTGCCGAATAATGCAGAGTTAAAGAAAGAAATTTTAGATGAAGCACATATTTCAGCATATGCGATGCATCTAAGAGGCACTAAGATGTATCATACCATTAGACCATTTTATTATTGGCCTGGTATGAAAAGAGAAATTGCCGAATATGTGAGTAGGTGTGCCATTTGCCAACAAGTTAAAGCTGAAAGAAAAAAACCGTTTGGGTTGATGCAGCCACTTCCCGTTCCACAGTGGAAATGGGAAAATATTACTATGGATTTTGTGTACAAGCTCCCTCATACCCATAATGGTTATGACGGCATTTGGGTGGTAGTTGATCAGCTTACGAAGTTAGCGCATTTTATTCCAGTGAGGGAGAAATATTCGTTAAGCCGATTAGCTAAGTTATTTATATCACAGATTGTGAAGTATCATGGTGTGCCAGTTAATATTATCTCGGATCGGGATCCCAGATTTACTACCAAGTTCTCGATAGCATTTTAGGAAGCTCTTGGTGCAAGATTGCTTTATGGTACGACATATCACCCTCAGACCGATGGACAATCTGAGAGGACCATTCAGTCACTAGAGGATATGTTGTGATCTTCTGTGCTGCAGTTTGGAGGTAGTTGGCATGATTGTTTGGATTTGATGGAGTTCGCTTATAACAACAGTTGTCATTCGAGCATTGGTATGTCACCATTTGAGGCACTTTATGGGAAATCTTGCCGTACGCCTCTATGTTGGTCGGAGGTTGGCGAAAGAGTTTTAGTGGGCCCTGAGATTGTGGATGTGACTACTTAAAATGTTTAGGTAATTATGTCTAACCTGAAAGTGGCCCAAGATCAACATAAGAACTTAGCAGACAAACATGCCATTGATCGGAAATATGATGTAGGCGATTGGGTATTTCTAAAGCTATCACCTTGGAAAGGTGGTGTACGATTTGGAAAGAAAGGAAAGTTAAGTCCTAGGTACATTGGACTATATATGATCACCGAGCGAGTCGGTGAGGTTGCTTACAGGCTTGAGTTGCCTCAAGAGTTGTCCAAGGTACATGATGTGTTTCATGTTTCGATGCTTCGACATTATGTTTCAGATCCTTCACATGTGATTCCCCCTTAACCCTTGGAAATCAATTCAGACTTGACTTATGATGAGGAACCAGTGACTCTATTGGATTGGAAGGATAAGGAACTAAGGAACAAGACCGTGCGCCTGGTGAAGGTATTATGGAGAAACCATTAGGTGGAAGAACCTACTTGAGAGACAGAGGATCGGATGAGAGAGATGTATCCACGCTTGTTTTATGATTATTAGTGGATGTATTTGTTATGTATAATTTCTAGGACGAAATTTTATAAGGTGGGGAAATTGTCACAGCCCATCCCGATGATTAATTATCGTGGTTTTGAAAAGACAAATTTACCCTTAAGCGTTGGATGTGTGTTGGTATTTTGGATTAAGAGATTGGGTCATTTGATTCTATTCCTAACTAATTGGACCCAATTAGAATTAAAAGATTAAAGAATTGTGACTGGTGTTCTCGTGAATTTCAAGGACCCAAATTGTTATATCGTGTTTCTTCTTGTCCTTAGCTTCATTTTGGTTTAAATTTCATAAGTTTTGGTGAAGAAATGAGTGAGAACAAGAGTTTTAAAGTTTTGCCCAGTTTCCGGTGCTGGCGATGGTTGCCGGAGCTGGAGGTAGGAGATGGAAGAATATTCCGTCAAGTCTAACGGAATATTCTCACGCTGTCAGTCAAATGTAACGGAATCTGTTAGGTTTAACGGAATATTCCCTAACGGTGGTTAGGGAATCCGTCAGGTTTGGACCGCGCGTGGGGGCGCGTTTTACCGTGCCATTGTCGGCGCGTGGCAGCGCGTGGGAGGTCCAAAAATAATTCTAAAAATATGGGGATGATCCTGAGGTTGTGTAGATCAGTATGGTATATTCATATACCCATTTTGGGCAATGTATGAGAAGTTATTAGCTAGTATTGCCTATATGCTTTAAAAATAACATTTTTATAGTTAATTCGCATATAGGTGAAGCTTATCCCGAGGACGAGCGTATCCACGGGCGACTCGGGGGCTACGACCCTTCGACTTATCAGTGAATGGGCTTTGTTTTTAGTATATATTTATATACTTGATATATTTCCTAGAAATGCATTTTTTTTAAGGAAAGTATGCTTTGAAATAATATGCCAAATACTTCTATATTTTGAATATGCATTGCATGGTTGCATATATATATATATATATATATATATATATATATATATATATAAATGTGGTGTTGTGGAGGCACAGGTGAGTTCAGGTAAGTTATGTTTGGTTGTGTGAATCATCGATGATGTGATATGTGATTAAGTAATGTTGAGCTCATAAAGCTGCACCTAGGGTGATTGTGCATTAGCCAGAGATATGAAGTACATGCCTGTTTATTTACGTCACCTCCCACACTCTATGCTCATATTGGATCCAACTTAAGTGCACGGTCTTGTCGTACATACCTTATTTATGGTTCCGACTCGTAGGTGACTAGCGATTTATCGCCCGGCTATTATGAGAGAATAGAGTTGAGCATAATTATATTACACCCAATCTTGTCATACAGACACTGTTTAGGGGTTCCGACTTATGTGCAGTATATTTCCGTATAGGTCATAGTAGTGACTCCGGCTAGATTGAGTTTGAGTTATGAATTCAGCCGTACAGATTACCAAAGAAGTTCCGGCTAACATATCATATTTCTATGAAATTGTTATTACTAGGATTGTTTACTTTGTTACATTTTGGCATGGCATACATATGAATATGATTATGTGAAGCATGAACTGAATTGATATGATTTCAGATATATATATATATATATATATGTATATGCTTATATCTTGATTATGAAAAAATTATACATGTTTTACAGCGAGGGGTTAGTATTTTGATATATGAAATGAATTTGTAAAACATTTGTTTTTGCCCACTCATGTTTTTTGTTTTGCGCCCCTCCAGGTTTTAAGTAAGCTTGCTGTTGGCGGCTCGGGATCGTCGGCAGTTCTGACCCATTTGAATAATAGTAAGACATTCCTGGTACTGTGTAACTAGTCTTGTCCTACTGGACTGCACCTAGACTTTATGCTCTGATTAGGAGTGTTCACTATTGTAACTACCTCCTATCACTCTCGTTTAGTAGTGCACTCTAGTAATCTGGTTTTTAATTATTCGTATAGTTGCTATCTTTATCGCTTCCGCACTGTGCACATGGCTACATCACCCTCACGTGACGGCAAGCATGCCTTGACCTCGGTCAGGGTGTGTCAATTAATATGGCTATTGTATTTTATAATAAATCTTTTAGTAATTAAACTTTAAAATTATCAAAATAAATTTTTTCTTAACAGGTTGAAACGGGTTACCCGAAACCCTTGAAGAACCCGCGTGTATACCCGTTAAGAACCCGTTATTAACGGGTTCTTAACGGGTCACTCGATAATGACTCGATAAGTTATCATGTTGACCCGAAACCCGTTATTTTCGTGTTGTGTCACCGTGTCGTGTTGGAAACTGCCGGGTCTAGGAATAACACACACACACATTCCCCTACATTCCTACAAACACATCTCTTTCTGCAATCTCTCCCTGCCGCCGGCCCCCTTCCCTTTGTCAGATAGAATAAGCTACAACAAGTCATCAACACACTCTTACTGCTACACTTAGGAATCTGACGTGGAAGTTTTCTGCATCAAACCAGTTCATCCATATCATCACGCAATCAGGTTCTTCCAAAATAACGGTTTTTATCTCAATATTTTTGCAGCCCAAATGGCATGAACATTCACTATAATGCATGACCCAACTTTACGTTTTTTTTTCCAATTTTAGATTCTACATAAATTGTATATGCATTATATTCGTAATTGTTGAATTATGTGAATTTGTTATTGCCATGAATTGCATCAAATAACTGCTCATGCATTAAATTATATAAATATGCATTGAATTAATTTGAAATTAAAAAAAAATCATTTAGGGTTTCATTGAAACCATCCATGTTCATGGACCCCCGAGTTAAGAACCCATCCTGGGGCTACGGCTCTAGGCCTAAAACCCAGAACAGATGCCCAAAAGGCGTTGCCCACCCATAAATCACGGTGACTCATGGCCTGCAGTCATGCCCAGCCACCTTGGCTAGCTCTCTGATGACCTAAAGATCGTCGACCGATGTCACTTGGCTGAGATTTCTTCGAATCTCATTGGATTTCTCAAAATCTCTATTTCAATCTCTAGGTTTTTTGGTTGAATCGTTGGTATTTCACAATCTCCGTTCATAATCATGGTCGAAAACACCTAAAAAGGGTACCTCCGAGTCTCCCTATCTAAGATTTGGCCACCCGTAATGGCGGTGCCGGTCTTCTTCCCCGGTGACAACCCCTAGCTTTGCCAGGTTTCTTGGTCCAAACCCAACCCTATTTTTGGGCCTGGCATTGACTCGGGCTGAAGAAGTTTTTTTTTCTTTGGGCTCGTTATTGCAAGCCCAACCCGTCCCCACACTCGGCTTAACTTGAAAAAAAATAAAGTTTTTTTTGGGCTCGCCTACAACGTCCCACTACCTTGGCTCGGCTTAACTCGCGAACCCAGCCTGAGGGCTACAGTGTCCCATGCTTGCGATGCACCGGATCCCAGCCTGCAACTAGTGCATCGGTGCACCTGCACTGCAATGCACCTGATCAACACCCAGCTTGGGCCTATGTTTTTAGGTTTGGCCTTATTGCAGCCCGGTTTGCTGCTACTAGGCTTGTAGCCCAACCATTTCTTTTAGGGCTTGATTAGCCTGTGTCTAACCTAGCCTAATTTTTGGGCCTGGGCTGTACAATACAAGTTTACTCAGCCCACATGTGGGGTTTGGTCCAAGTTTTTGGGCCCGAGTTTAATTGCCTAATTATTTTAGGACCAATGGGTTTCATTATTTTTCACCAGCACTTTAAATTTGGCCCGAAGTCTAAATAATTATTTCAATTATAATTATAGACCTGAAGTTCGGTTTGCATATTTTCTTGTTGCATTTTTCTGTGTATATATTTGCGTTTTTCTGCAAGAACATATGAACCTAAAGTTCATAATTACTTTGAAACCTGAAGTTTCTAGAAACTTGCCTTGTTTGAAAACCTGAAGCTTTCCTTAAAAACATCACCCATGAAAACCCGAAGTTTTTCATGCGAATTTTAACCAATACATGTCTATTAGAACCTGAATGTTCTACTCCTATGTGAAAACATCACCTATGAAAACTCGACTTCACCGCTTTGGAGGTCTCTGGAAGGAACTACCTCAAGTGGGTCGAAGATGTGAAGCTCCACCTCACTGCAAAGAATTTGCATCCCGCCATTGAAGATGAGACGAACAATCTGGTTGACAAAGCTGAGAAAGTCACTGCTATGATATTCATTCAAAGACATATTCATGACGCCCTGCAAATCGAGTACCTTGCTGAGGAGGATCTACGAGCACTATGAGTCACTTTGGCTGATCGTTTTGATCACCAAAATGATATCTTCTTGCCTGAAGCAAGACATGATTGGTAGCATGTGTGCTTCCAAGACTTTAAGTTTGTAAACGAATATAATTCTGATTTTTTTCGAATCTGATCACTTCTCAAGTTTTGTAATGAAACTTTGACCGAAGAGGATTTCCTGAAGAAGACCTATTCGTCATTATCTGCTACTAATATTGTCATGCAGCAACAATATATAGCTCATAAGTTCACTAAGCTTTCAGATTTGATCTTTGTTTTACTTCTCGCTGAAAAGCAGAATCAACTGTTGAAGAAAAATCATCAAGCTCGACCTACTGGGGCGACTGTTGTGCCTGAAGCATACTATAGCACAAACCAATGCCTAAAACGCCAAAAGAGGCGTGGTAGGGATGGCCAGAAGCCATCCCGTCAAGGTTAACAGAGTCAAGGCCCATCTAAGGGAGGAAACAAAGCCCCAAAGCACCCTAACCTCGCTCTTAAGGCCCCAAACTTCAAGAATAAGGGCAAAGCACTTGATACCATAAATGTGGATATGTGTTATTGCTGTGGTTCAAAGGACCATTGGTCCCATGTTTGCCGAGCTCCCCAGAAAGTTGTAGCTGAATATCATTCTTGTCATAAGAAGTTTGAATCAAACTTTGGGCAAGTGGATGAACAGGAGAGTACCAAGATGGAGGTTTCTGATTTTCAATAGGCCGTCACCCCTATGGAAGATTAGATTCTTAGACATAAACTATTTTTCTAATTGAAACTTAGACAATGAAGCTGAATTCCACCTAGTGGCCGAACCCCACCTTTGTTTTTTTGGTTCATTTTGAACAGTTTTCCTTTTATGTTTGAATTATTTGTTGGTGATTTGTTTTTTGGATATTAAGTTTTTAATTAATTACTGTCCTTGAATACTTAAAATTATTTTGAATGGATATTTGTTTTTTAGAACTTTTATGCATGTGACCGATTCAAATTAATTTTCATTCTAGGTATGACTAGTGGGGAAGTTAGTTGTTTGGCGTATAGTGCAACCACACACACCATTTTATGTGACCTCATCTATTTCACTAAGTTTATACTTAAGAATGCACCTATGAGAACCCTTTCAGGCCCATCCAACCTGATCGAAGGATACAGTCAGGCACGTATAATGTTGTCTAATGGTACAATTTTGACAATTGATGAGACACTTTATTCTCCACGTTCCAAAAGAATGTTGTTGAGTTTTAAGGACATTAGAGATAACAATTACCACGTTGAAACCCATGTAGAAAATGTTGGCAATGTGCCCTAAAACCAATCATATGATGATACTTTACGGACATTTCACATGTTAAACTAATCTAGTTTAATATCAAGGGCAAAGATTATTGTTTTAAGCCGTCTCATATAAATGTTATATGCTTAAACGATAAGTCCAAGGAATATGTAATTAGGAGAATGTGATTTAAACAAGTTAGATTAATGAGACCATTCTCTTTCGTATACATATCCTAAACGTTCCTGATCATAGGATTGCCAATTGGGCATTGACAGTCCGTTAAGATCAATACATGCTTTGTCTTCTCTTAGTGAGAGTGACTAGTCTTGAGTCATTGGTGTGATTGACACCAAGACAAGCATGTAGGTGCTCAATAGCGAATGAGTCCACTGAACACGATCAACGAGGAGTTCTCATACTCATGTCACATGAGAACTCATGGTTGGGATAATGCAAAGTAGTCCTTTGACCTGAGGCATCATAGTTGTCTTGTGGTTAAGTCCTTGATCTTTGATTGTGTTAAAGTCACTCAATTCGAGGGTGTCCACGGCATAGTTGGGGTTAAGCCACTTAGCCATGAAAGCAAGTCAATGCGCAACAAGGGATCTCTAACCTTCAAACTGTTTGAGGGAGAATACTCTATGATATGATTAAGAATCTCTAGCCAGAGTATAAATGAGATTTAGGAGGTCGTTCCAAATCACATTCAAGGTAATCATATAAGCACACGAATCACATTGGATAGTAGACATGAATAAATTATCAAACCAAACAATGTGGTCAAGAGTATTATATTAGAGAAAGACCGTATTGCATTTGTAATCCTAAACTGAATAGGTTCTCCACCTCTTCTGATTAGCTTAGGTAACCATGATATGCTGCTAGGTGTCACTCATGGTTTGTGGAAGCCCTAAACGTGTATAATCACTAAAGGGAGAATTGAAAGTAAGTTTCAATTCACAATTGATTTGAAATGGTTTTAATCACCCACTGCCTTGCTAAAAGGAATCTCTTGGATCGTACACCGTGAAAGGTAGAGATTGAAGAAACAACGGAGATGAGTAAGAATAATTAAATGGTTTAATTATTTATGGCAAGGATTAATTAATATGTTAATTAATCAAACGAATAAGTTCGTTAAAAGACCACGGGTTAGTTTTGGGCCTCAAGGCCCAATGGGCTTCGAACGTCAAGCCCATTGACTTAAGTTGTATGACAACTTAATGACAAATAATTCACAAAGGCCTTAAAAGCCCAACGAAACCCTATGGCCGGCCATTTAGTTAAAGGAGTGGGCTTTGGACTTATTTACAAGTTTGCCACTCCAATGAATTAAGGTATAAATATGACTTTATAGCCAAAATTCATTTAGGGTTTCTTTTAGAGAATTGGAGAGAACATATCTCTCCCTTTTCTCTCTAAGAGGCCGGCCCCCTTGGAGGGGATTAGCTAGTAATCTTTCTCCTCCAAGGTCACTCATTTCTTCATCAATCTTTCCTTGGTGTGGAGACTTAGAGGTTCTCAATTTTGAGAACTTGGAGAAACCACTTCTTCCATCCAAATCCATGGATCTAAGAAGCAAGGAATGAAGACCCTCTCCTTGGGTGATTAGCCTTTGCTTATGCAAAGAGGAATCTACAAAGGTATAATATTTCTCAACTAACAAATGTTGTTTTAAGTTGAGTCAAGGTTCACCAATTTACTAGGCTTTGAATTTCATGGTTAATGTTTTGTTTTTAAGTGCATACAAGCATGATTCTGCCTTTTAATTGTTAATTGCATGCTATAGATGTTGCTTAAATGAACATGTTTTTCACAAAATTTCCTTCAGAAAACGGAGTTGAATTTCTGTGCATAACTTCCTACGAATATAGCCAGAAGCGTATTCTAGACAAGACAGAGCGTATCTCGAGTGGTCTGTTGATGCGTAAAATAAGTTAACACACAAAATTAAACCCTCTTTTTATCAAATGTAGTAAAGTATGTAAGTAGGGATCGTTCTAGGCCGGGGATTAGGAGGGATTGCTAAACACTTGAAAACTGACTTAAAAACATAAAAACAAAATTTAAAACACTAAACTAGACTCAAAGAATGCAAAACTATACTTTAAAATACTTAAACAAATATAAAACTCAAAACAGCAACCTAATGACTCAAAACTGCCTAAAAACCACTTTCTGGGCAGTTTTGAGAACCTAACAAGAACTTGGACGAAGTTGGATGAAAACTTGAATCAAAACACTTAGAAACAAAAATCAAAACACTTTCTAACTAATCTAAGACTTCAAAATAAAGGGGGATTTGTTTTGGACGAAAATTGAAAACAAAACAGAAACTTTAAAACAAAACAGATTGTAAAACGTTTTTGGATGAAAAGGATGGATAAAAGGCTAGTTAGGAGGTTCTTCTCCACACATGACACGCTTGCAAACAAAATGATTTTCAGTTGTTCTTTCAATAAATTATGAAACTCAACACACCCCAAGTTAATTAGATACGCTTAAATTAACCTTCAAGTTCTCCTTAAGTTAATGAATTGGATGGAAAAGCGCATACAACAATTCAAAGCATTCCTCAAAGGTTCCTTACGTGATGAGCACAATAAAGATACAATCAAGAATCATGAAGCACAATGAGAACTATAAGTGTTGACGAGGCATTCATTACTATGATGAGCATGAAACTAGTGCCAAGAATTCATTCAACGCGATCGTTTTCAAGCGACCTTCACTACTTGTGATTATAAGATTGTAACTATTAGGTGAAACTCCCTCATAATCTAGCATCATATTCATGCATGAAAACTAAGCGTGCACTCTCAATCAACATACACAAATAAGTTATCAATCAAGTAGATGAACGAATTGAATCCGCAACTTATGAAATAACAACTGAATGTAATCAAATCATATTGCAAGCATGTACATGGTTTCGAATCACCCCCCAACTAAGGGGGTTTAGTTCCTCATTCTTGCAATACAAAGATACATAAAATTAGACATTAAAATCAAAGGAAAGAAAACACCTAAAATGCTCCAACTTGGAAAGCAAGTGCATCAATGGATCTCCCTTCCTCCTTGTTGCGGCATGAAGCTTGTGGACAGATTTTTGGGTGGATTTATGGTGTAGAATGGATGGGGAATGATATGGAGGGGTTTAGGGTGAGTGTGGAAGAGTGTTTGATGGTTGGAGGGTGGTGGAGAACTAGGCAAAGAGGGTGGAAGAAGGCGGAGTGGCTGTTATGTTTTCTAGGCACTAGAATGGTGTTTTTGGGGTGTTTTGCTTCCTAGGGTGTGTATGGACGAATTTCTGTGATAAAATGATGAATATGGGGGATTATTCTTTGGCCAAGGGGTGTAAACATATATTTATAGGCCCCAAAAACCTTAGAAAATCAGGTTAGGCTAGGGATGAAATGCATGGCAAGTTGGTGTGTGTGGTGTGCAATGGTCCAAGGGTGAAAATGAAGTGATGATGCAAAGTGTGAAGGGTAAAATGGAGTGGTGTTGCAGCTAGGGAGCATGAATGATTGTGTACATTGCATAGAGATGGAAAGGGAGGTGAAATGTGTCAACAAATGGGTCAAAGGTGCAACAACATGTGTGACACATGCCATTGGATTCCAAATGTGAATGATGGAGCATCAATTGGTGCATGTAATGGATGTAAAGGTTGTCTAAAATCTAATGGGTGAAGGGAACAAGAGGTATCAAGCAATTGAGTGAAATAATTAAATGAATTAAAGCATGAAATCAGAAATTATGTAGGGGACAAGAGTGATCAAGCATGGCATGGGAATCCAAAGGGAATTCTATGTGTTTTGCATGGCAAGGAGTGTGCAACTTGGAGTGACAAATTTTTGGGCTGAATTCTTTATCTTTTGGACACTAATTCTTCACATTCTTGGCCTCTTTAGTTCTCAAATTCGTCCATCCACTTTGGCCCATGCATTTGCTATCCATTCCAAGCCCGAAACATGCTCCGAAGGCCTCCAAAATGCATCTTCTTGCATACTTTGTACTTAGAGTCTTTCACTTTGCATGTGGGCTTCTTTGCATGTGTATGAGTTGTCATTGTTTATCCTTGCAATTACACACACACACTTGCACACACATATGCCCAAAACGTCCATCCTCATGCATGCAATCCATTTGAGCCCAATATTGATCCAACATGCACCAAAATGCACTTTTCTTGCCAAGGTTGTTATTAAGACCTACAAACAAATGAAAATGGCTTTAAACACTAAAATAACTAAAGAAACACAACGTAAACGCACAAGAACAAGCCAATTAAGTCGCATAAATATGCTCCTATCATCTGTATACTACGACCATACGCCCCATAAAGAACCACTATGTGGCCAGCCTTACATCTGAGATTGTATACAAAATTACACTTTGGCATGATCGTTTAGGACATCCTGGATGAATAGTGATGAGTCGTATCCTTAAATCATCACATGGGCATCCATTAACCCAAAGTTTAAGTTCAATTCAAGGAATCACATGTCAAACCTGCTCTATGGGAAAGCTTATTATTAAGCCTTCTTATGACAAGATTCGCTCGAATCCTTCTATTTTTCTACAAAGGATTCAGGGGCACATTTGTGGACTGATTCACCCTTCATGCAGACCATTTAGATATTTTTTGGTTTTGGTTGATGCTTCCACACGTTGGTCACACATGTGCTTGTTGTCCATAAGGAATGCTACATTCTCCAAACTGTTGGCTCAGGTTATCAAGCTCAAGGCTCACCAGCCTCGATTATTCGATCAAATCTATTTGATTGAATCATGCTAAAGAATTCACATCTAAAACTTTTGATGACTATTACATGTCCGTTAGGGTTGAATTTGAACATCTTGTACCCCATGTTCACACCAGAATGGCTTGGCAAAGGCATTCATTAAGCGCTTACAAATGGTTGCTCGATCGTTGGTCATACGCACCAAGCTCCCGATCACTGCTTAGGGACATGCAATATTGCATGCAACCATGTTGGTCCACTTGAGGCATGTTGCGACACAACCATATAATGCCTTTCAGTTAGTTACTGGACATGAACCCAATGTTGCCGTGAGGGGCTTTTTTTTGTAAAAAAGGGCATATAAATATATTGTAAATATTAGGAATCCTTTATTAGGAAGGATTTGTGAGTCCTTTATTGTTACCTTGTAGAACAAGGATTGTATCTTGCATATATTTTTCCTTTATGCAATACAATAAAAATTAAGCCATAAAATTCTACATGGTATCAGAGCCAGGGAGCGGGCCCATACTGTACTGCCATGTGATGGGTGGGTCCCCTCGGCCCCGAACGATGATGGTGGGTCCCATGGCCCCGCGTGTAGGGTGAGTCTCTTTGGCTCCACGTGGTTGGCCCCGCCCGATGATGATGGGTCCCTTGGCCTATCATGTAGAGTTACTTCCACGTGGTTGTCACTGTAATCAAGTCCAGCACTATAAACGTGTTGATACATACTTTTTCGTGAGTAGTATCATGTTCTGTGCTTTGCTGCTGTCTGTGTATGGTTTTCTCGTGCTGTCTGCCAAAACAAAAAGGAAAAAAAATTGGGATTGGCTGCTACTGGAATTGTAGCATGCAATCCATTTTTTTTCTGTCTTTTAGTGTTGTTGCTTGTGTTTTTTTTACAGAGTGGAAAGTGGTGTACAATTGCTATGGTTTTTCAATTCACCCCGTGAGTGTGCTTGTGTTTTTTTTTTTGTTGCTGCCTTGGATTGCAGTGTGAGGTATTACGTGAGTTATCAACTTGTTGATTGGTTAATTATTGTGCAAGAGGATTGCGAATTTGTTTGGTATTGCAATTTTTCGTGTATTGGTGTGATTTCTGCATATCTCCAATTATTGTGCTTGAGCAATTGTAGAAGTAACTCTGCTGCAAGGTCTCCGTGTGTGCTGTAGTCTTGGGTATTGGTGTGATTGTAGTGAGTTATTGTTTCAACTTTCATGTGTTATAACAATGACGAATACAGGTTGGATTTTGGACTTTAGTGCAACATATCATATGACGTATGATAAAACCTTGTTTCAATCTATGACGCGTCTTCGTAGAAAGTGTCTGGCAACTGCCAATGGTTCTACTGCTGCTATTGTTAGAGCAGGAACATTGTCTCTTACACCCTCTCTTCCCTTACATAATTGTTTATTGGTTCTGTCATTGTCCCATCACTTATTGTCAATACCTCAAGTCACTGAACAATTGGATTATGTTGTATTAATGTATCCTTCATTTTGCTTGCTTCAAGATATTCAGACAAAAGAGATCATTGGGCGTGGCACTAAGAGAGAGAGTCTATATTATATGGATGATGTGGTTCCTGGAAAAGCTAATTTGGTTCATACGTCACGTAATAGTAATCTACAGAAGGTATGGTTATTGCATCGTCGTTTGGGGCATGCATCGTTTGGTTATTTGAAACATGTATTACCTGATTTGTTCAGTGGTATTGAAAACTTAGAATTGAAATGTGAAGTATGTATTTTAGTCAAAAGTCATCGTGCTTCATTCCTTCCAAGTATGAATCGAACATCTTCTCCATTTGAGCTAGTGCACTCTGATGTTTGAGGGCCTTCCCCTATTAGTACTACTTCGGGAATTAAATGGTTTATTACATTTGTTGATGATTGCACTCGTATGACGTGGGTTTATTTGTTGAAACATAAAAGTGATGTTAGTATGATTATTCGGTCTTTCTCTCAGATGGTGGCTACACAATATTCCTCTGTTATTAAGGTTCTTCGTACTGATAATGGGGGAGAATATGTTAACTCAGAGCTATCTATTTTTTTCCGTGATCAAGGAATTCTTCATGAGACAACGTGTTCGTATACCCCACAACAGAATAGGGTAGCTGAGAGGAAAAACTGTCATATTTTGGAAACTGCTCATGCATTGCTTATTGGTGGGTCCGTACCCAAGAGTTTTTGGCCAGACGCCATCACCTATGCCGCGTATGTTATAAATCGCATGCCATCCCAGGTTGTAGAATTTCATACTCCACTCCAAGTGTTGACGGAACATGTTCCGGTTGTTTCTACCAATACTCTCACTCCTCGAGTGTTTGGATGCGTTGCTTATGTTCATATTCACAAGATTCATCATAGTAAATTGGATCCTTGTGCTATTCAGTGTGTCTTTGTGGGTTTTGCATCCCACCAGAAAGGTTACAAGTGTTACCACCCTGCAACTCGCCACATGTATATAACCATGGATGTGACTTTCTCTGAGTCAGAATATTTTTATGCTTCCGTTTCACCACCCTTCGATCACAAAGGAGAGAGTTCTAGTTGTGATCTTGATGGTGTTTTTGAATGGTTGGATGTACAAGAGGTAACTGTTTCAAGGGGAATGCATGGTGCCGTGCTGAGTGATGCAGTTGATGCTCAGTCTCTTCTTGCCGAAGAGCCTGTTATGAGTGGTTAGCAACTTCTCATCGAAGATGAGGCTGCCAGTCCGTGTGTTGGTGTTGCCGAAGAGGAGTGCACTGATGGTCAGCAAGCTGTTGCCGAAGAAGTTTCTTTTCCTCTCTTTAGCTCAACAGTGCCGCTGTCCAATACATTTTCTCTGGATATCCTTGAGGTAAGCACTAGTGATACTCATGTAACTAATGATGTTATAAGTACATATAAATTGCCACAAAGGCAAAATCGTGGTGTACCTCCTGACAGGTTCTCTTCGGAAGGAAAAGTAAAGTATCCCATAGCCAATTATGTGTCCTGTAAAAACCTTTCATCTGAACGCCAAGCTTGGGTGAATAATGTAGATGCAATTCAAGTACCGACTCAAGTAGAAGACGTTTTGAAGAGTCGAGAATGAACCAAAGCAATGGATGAAAAGATGGGGGCATTGCAGAAAAATAATACATAGGAAGTAGTTGAGTTGCCAAAAGGAAAAAAGCTAGTTGGGTGCCGATGGGTTTTTACAGTCAAATACAAGGCTGACGGATCACTCGACAAGTATGCAAATTTGAATTGGCCACTGAAACAGTTTGATGTAAAAAATGCGTTTCTTCATGGACATCTAGAAGAAGAAGTGTATATGGATTTTCCTTCAGGTATAGCAACGGAGGAAAAATAGGAGTGTGCCGATTGCGGAAGTCTCTTTATGGGCTTAAACAGTCACCACGTGCATGGTTTGGGAGGTTCACTCAGGCCATGAGAAAGAATGGGTATTTTCAGAGTCATTCTGATCATACTTTATTTGTGAAGCAGAGAAACGGTAAAGTAACAGCCTTGATTATTTATGTAGATGATATGATAATAACTGGTGATGATTTAGATGAAATTATCAAGCTGGAGAAGAACCTTTCTGCCGAGTTTGAGATGAAAAGTTTGGGTGACTTAAAGTATTTCTTTAGTGTTGAAGTTGCTCGTTCGTCCAGAGGTATTTTCTTGTCTCAACGAAAATATGTTCTAGATTTATTGAAGGAAATAGGTATGCTTGGGTGTAAACCCGTGGATACTCTTATTGTGGAGAAACATTACTTGGGAATTTATTCGAATTAAGAACCAGTGGATAAAGGCAGATATCAGAGACTAGTAGGAAGACTAATTTATTTAGCTCATACTCATCCGGATATAGCCTATGCAGTAAGTGTGGTGAGTCAGTTTATGCACTCACTGAGTGTGGATCATATGGCAGCTGTTATGCGAATTTTGGCTGATTTGAAGTCGGCTCCAGGAAAAGGAATTTTGTATAAAAATTCAGGTCATCTGAGGGTTGAGGGATTTACTGATGCTGATTGGGCAGGTGATGTGACTGATAGGCACTCTACTTCTGGATACTTTACATTTGTTGGTGGAAATCTAGTTACTTGGAGAAGTAAGAAGCAAAATGTGAAGTTCTTTGGTTACGTAAGTTACTTGGCGATCTAGGTTTCAAAGCAAAGGAGGCAATAAGCTTGTATTGTGATAATAAGTCCGCATGAGAGATTGCAGAGAACCCGGTACAACATGACAGAACAAAACATGTGGAGGTTGACTGTCACTTTATTAAGGAAAAGCTTGAGAAGAAATTGTGTCAATACCGTTTGTGAACTCGGAAAAGCAACTCGCAGATATCCTCACTCATGCCATGTGTAGTAGGTTGTTTGGTGACTCACTTGTCAAGTTGGGCATGTGTGATATCCAACTTGAAGGGGAGTGTTGCCGTGAGGGATTTTTATTTTTATTTTTTGTAAAAAAAGGCATATAAATATATTGTAAATATTAAGAATCCTTTATTAGGAAGGATTTGTGAGTCCTTTATTGTTACCTTGTAGAACAAGGATTGTATCTTGTATATATTTTTCCTTTATGCAATACAATAAAAATTAAGCGGTAAAATTCTACATGGCATCAGAGCTAGGGATCGAGCCTGTACTGTACTGCCATGTGATGGGTGGGTCCCCTTGGGCTCGCATGATGATGTTGGGTCCCTTGGCCCCGCGTGTAGGGTGAGTCCCCTTGGCTCCACGTGGTTGTCAATGTGTGGATCTCCCATGTGTGACCGACTAATTGGGTCCCACGTGAGGGGGCGTGTTGAAATGTCCTATATCGACCGTATCAATGAGAAAAGAAGAGTTTAAATATCATAACCCCACTCCAACTAAAACCGAGGCCTTTTGTGATAAAACCCCATCCCTGACGGATTGTGTAGGTGGTTAAGTGGGGTCAATATCGGTGTTGTTGGAAGTGGGCCGTATGGCCTGTCTCTCTGATAATTCTACACCCGACATATCGCATCTGTGCGTTTTTGGTTGTGCAGTCTATGTGTCGATTTCACCGCCCTTACGTACAAAAATGAGGCATCGGTGAAGGATGGGAATCTATGTCGGATATGATTCTTCAATTATTCATTACTTAGAACCTTTGACATGCTATCTAGTTACCACTCATTTTGTAGATTGTCACTTCTATAAGACAGTCTTCCCATTGTTAGGGTAAGATAAGAACGTCAACATTCTTGAAGAACAACACGTATTATCGTGGACAACTTCCACTTTATCTCATTTAGATCACCGTACCGCTTAGTCTAAAACTGAAGTGTAGCGCATATTAGATCTTCAAAGCATAGCTTAGAGCATGCCAAATGCTTTCACCAATCTAGCGCGAGTGAGAAGATCACATATTCCAGCTGCGAATATGCCTGCAAAGATGGATGTATCAAATGTACGACGGACTTCCCTCCTAGAGGCCTGGGACGCCAATTTTGATTATCCACGTACATTAATGGCTAGCCAATCATCTTACCTACACAAAAGCATGGAAAACCACTTAATTCAAAGCATTCACACCCCCGAACGAGGAAACCCAAGACACAGGCGCCTGAAAAGCCTACCGTGAATCCAATTGTCGCTTACTCATTCTATCCAACTCATAAGGAAATTCTAGATTACGGAAGTGTCCTTGAAGAGACGAATCAACCTCCCGAGAATTGTGAGATTTCGGTCAATTATGCTAGCTTAGATGATGTATGGTGTAGAAATGAGATGATCATCGACGATGCATTAGCATATGCAGTAGCTACTAAGATCATGTTGAGTGATGACATTGAACCCTGTTTCGTTGAGGAATGTCGACGTAGAACTGATTGGTCAAATTGGAAAAAAGCAATCCAAGCCAAACTCGATTCGCTTGCGAAACGTAAGGGTTTAGACCGATAGCTTTTACTCCTCCATATGTGAAGCCTATTGGCTATAAGTGGGCTTTCGTTCAGAAGTGTAATGGGAAGAGCGAAATTGTGCATTACAATGCTTGTCTTGTTGCGCAAGGCTTCTTACAACTCCCCTTGATTGACTATGATGAAACTTGTTCACCTGTCATGGATGTGATCTTTTCACTACCTTATCAGTTTGGTAGTTTTCGAAAAATTGAGTACGCAGCTGATGGACGTAGTAACTGCGCATCTCTATAAGGATTTTGATAAGAAAATTTATATGAAAGTTACCGAATGACTTACATTGATTGGATCAAATATTTCCAAAACCCCGGAACACACTCTCAATTTGGCTGAGACGTTCACTCTACGATTTGAAGTAATCCGAGAGAATGTGGTATAACCGTCTAAGTGAGTATTTGACTAGTCAGGGATATATGAACAATGAACTATTCCCTTGTGTGTTCATTGAGAAGTCACATTCCGATTTTGCAATAGTTGTAATATATGTCAATGACATGAACCTTATCGGAACTCCTGAAGAGCTCACGAGAATTGCCGCGCACTTGAAGTTAGAATTTGAGATGCATGATCTAGGAAAGATATCGTCTTGGTCTCGAGATAGAGCACCATTCAGATCGAATCTTAGTACATCAATCGAACTACACCTAGAAGGTGTTACGCCGCTTTAACGAGGATAAAGCAAAGCCTTCGAGTACTCATGGTCATTCAATCACTAGATGCAAAACGAGATCCTTTCCTTCTGAAGGAAGATGATGAAGAGATTTTGGAGCTTAAAGTTCCTTATCTAAGTGCAAAATGTGCTTTATTGTACTTAGCTTAATGCACTAGACCCGACATCTCCTTCGCTGTTTATCTTTTGGCAAGATATAGTAATGCACCAACACGCAGACACTAGACTAGTGTTAAAGACATCTTCTGTTACCTTAAGGGTACTGCAGATTTGGGCTTGTTCTATCCCTACGGATCCTCGAGTCATGCTGCACCCCCCGTATACTTATCTGATCCGCACAAGGTGCGTTCTCAAATGGGTTATGTCTTTACCGTTGAAGGCACCACAATCTTTTGGAGGTCAACTAAACAGACCTTAGTTGCCACTTCATCTAACCATGATGAAATTCTCGCCTTACACGAAACAACTCGAGAATGATTTTGGTTGAGAGCAGTTGTGGGCCATATTTGAAGCTCCTGCGATCTTTACCCCGTCGTGGATGTCCCGACGACGATCTATGAACACAACACAGCATGCATCGAACAACTTAAGAAGGCTTACATCAAAGAAGACAACACCAATCACATTGCACTGAAGTTCTTCTTCTCATATCAACAATAAGAGCATCAGAAGATTAAAGTCACACAAATCCATTCACAAAATACTGGCAAACCTTTTCACCAAATCACTACCAAAGTCGACGTTTCAGAAGCTTGTTCATGGAATTGGTATGCGTAAACTTTCTGAGTTGTAACATTGCTAGTTCTCTTTAGAAATTGTGTTAAACTCAAGAGGAGTATCCTAAAGTATACTTGCTTGATCTTAATATACTTATTTTCCCTACTATTAGGAGCATTTTTCCCACAGGATTTTTGCTACCTAACTAGGTTTTAACGAGGCACCCACCTTGGGTTGATCATACCCCTGATGACGTCCCGTAGACGTTTCATTTAACTTTGCATTACTCACGCATTTTTCCTTTGACTATGGATTTTGTCCCTACTCGGGTCTTTACCATAGCCTTAATTTCCTCAACTTCTACATGATGTCAAATCTAGAGTATTTACACACTCAAGGGGGAGTGTGTAAACTTTCCTAGTTTAAGTGTGATTGTGTAAATCCTAGATTAGATTTGATTCTAGTTATTCTTTCCTATATGGACTTGTATTCCTTGGGGATGAAGTATTTCTTCTCCCTCTTATTACTATAAATAAAGGCAATACGTAGAGAGGAATAACATACACACATTCCCCTACATTCCTACAAACACATCTCTCTCTACAATCTTTACTTGCCGCCGGCCCCCTTCCCTTTGTTAGATAAAGTAGGCTATAACAATAATTAGGTTTCTCCTACTCCCCATGCTTTTTACCCTACTCCCTAAAGTTGCTTGCTTTCCCATGAAAAGAAACTAGGAGAATCCTTGCCAGATCCTCCAATCACAGTCGTTCATCGTATATCGTGCGGTCATAAATTATTGTAATTTTTTTATTAAAATTGAATATAAACGTACTTGAAAAAAACCGGCCACAAGATATACGATGAATGGATGTGATTGGAGGATCCAGCGAGGATCCCCTCTTGAAAAGAAAAACTATGAATCACCGTCAAATTATTTTCTAATGAAATTCAACATTGGGTATGTTCCTCATCTCCTCATTTAACTTCTTTCTTGATTCAATTGTTAGGCTAATAATTTCTTTGGTCCTTGAATTTGTCTCCTAGGATTAAAGATTTTGGGAATAGCCCATGTTTCATGGTTCTTGTATTTGCAACTAATAAAAAGAGCTCACAAAAATATTAATTATTATAATAAAAAGATTTCAATTCCATTAAGAATCTAAGGTCTAGGGGTGGGCACGGTTTGGTTCGGTTGGGTTTTGAGTGAAACAGAAATCGAAACCGAAATTTTTTGCGGTTCGGTTTGGTGCGGTTTTGAAGCTAAAATCGAAATGAAACCAAACTGTTTGGTTCGGTTCGATACGGTTTCAAACGGTTTCGGTTTGGTTTTTAAGAAAAAATATACAATAGCAATAGGAAAAAGACATTTATTATGTAAACAATTAACATGTTGCATGTAGTTGTGATATTAAAACATGTTTGTGCAACAAAAGGGTGTCCCTTACAATGTTTATCATAAAACAAGTTGAATAAATTTGAATTCATTAAACATGAGTGAAACTTTGATACTAGAATATGTGATATCATACTTCAAATGAGGGGACTTTATTAGATCATTGTTCGACTCTTGATAACAAGATTAGTCCACCCTTGTACATATATGTGTGTGTGATGGTATAAAATAACAAAGGTCCTTCAAGTTAATGAACAAAAGAAAGTGATGAATGATGGTATTCTAGTGTTGTTGAGTCCTATACTAAGTGTATGGATTCTAACAAACAACCAATTAAAACATGAAATATAATATGGACATTTAATTAAATGTTTATTAATATTTGCGGTGCGGTTCGGTTTCGGTGCGGTTTTCAAAAGCCAAAACCGAAACCAAACCGTTTTCTATGTTGCGGTTTGGTTTTAAAACCGAAACCGTTTCAAAACTGCAAAACCTAACCCTTCGGTGCGATTAGATTTGGTTCGTGTTTCTGTTTCGGTTTTTGGTTCTAAGTGCCCACCCCTACTAAGGTCACAACTTGATTGGTATCCGTACCTATTTTTCTTTTGGGTACATTTTATCAACAAAAATGATATTATTAGTTCTCTTTCGATTGCTTTTTTGTATGCATGTTTTATCTGTGTTAAAATAGTTGGAAAGTAATTAAAAGACTTGTTTGGATTAGTACCCCATGTACTTATTTTTAAATAGATTATTATATAACTTTAAGTAGGCAAAAAAAAAAAAAATCATTGATCACATGCTAATAATTTTAGCTAGCCCACTTATGAATTTTTTTCTAGCTCCGACATTGTCTACACGATCTTATTTACCAATTGAAGTCTAATTTTCTATATTTACTATCTTCTTAACTTTATGTCAATGTAAATGCGTTTTAGTCCAATTTTGGTCACCTTAGGTTGGCTATCTTTTTTACTAAAAACAAATTTGCACATATAGTTAGTGTAAGAGAATATTAATACTAATTGGTAATATTTGAGATTGTGACACTTATAATCCATAAAGTAATTAGGAGTTTCGAAGATAAACTTTGACGACTCAGTAAAGAATAGTATTGTTGTTGGGAGCTTTATCTTTAGGGATGGATTTGCGTACCCTATTTTTGCTGGTGCTAGAAATTTGAAGGAGGTTCCTGTACTAGTTGTTGAAGTAGATGCACTCAAATTGATGAATATGAGAAGATACAAATTTTTCTGTTTCGAGAGGGCTCCAAATTAATCCTAGACTGCTTTGGTGGTAAGTGCTCTACATCTTGGAGACTGAAGATAATTGCTAACATTAACTCTCTTGTGAGGCATTTCAACACAATTTCTTAGAAACTTGTGTTTATGGAGGCAAATTTCTTAGCTGATGCCATTGCGGATTTAGGGCACACTTCGGATGCAACTATTTTTGGGACCACACTATCCCTTCTTTAGCTAGAAATGCTCTTTTTGTTTGTTTGTTGTTTTAGAGAATTCTCTTTGTAAGTTTTATTTGTTGGATAAGAATCACCAATCAATCACAAGTACATATTTGCAAGAATAAAATGAAATATACATATACAAAATTATATGCTAATAAACAAGTAACGTACAACTATGTATATTGACATAATTCTAATAAACAAGACTGATATTTAAAAAATAAAATGAAGATCGAGGCTTGCGTACTGCAATGTTCTTGAAACAAAATTATGTCCCTGCTCTGTGCTTATAGTTCGATGGATGTCTGTTTTACGAGGATTCAAAGATCTAAACCAAGATTCCAGCACATGAAGACTTGGTGGTTTTCTAGTGAATATCTTTGTGGTTTTCTCAGAATGATAGGATTTGGTACATTTGTAGGAAGAATGTTTTTTGTGTTTTGATTGATAGGAAGATGCATGTATATACAACAATCATATACCTATTTGCAATAGATATGAATTTGAGAGGCGACTGTTAAACAGAAAGGGTGTGTGGCTTCATCTTTTTCTCAGATCTTTTCAAACGTTCTTAAACTTCACCAGAAATGTTAATTTTGTTGGAATAAAAAAAATAAATTAAATCCGAAGTTAATATAATAAATTACAAATTAATTTAATAATTCAATTATTGAATTCAATATTACAGCCCGAGGCCTATCTTTACAATTAATATATTTTAATTATCAAATGCCAAAATCCAACTCAAGGTTCAAGTCCAATTTTGCTCTCCATAGTCCATCTTTCTAATCACTAAGTAAGAAGGATAATGTTTTATAAAGTGTGAAATTTTTTTGGTGACGAGCAATTTAGGACAATAAGATAGAATGAGATTTCTACTAAAAAAAAAACTCCAACATTATTTCATATCAACAAAAAAATTATTGGATAAGGTATTGAATGACCAATTCCAAGAGGAGAGGCGGGAGGAATTGAGAGGGATAGGCTAGGGTTGAAAGGGATGGGAGAGAGACAGAGGAGAGGTGGAAGGAATTGAGAAGAGTGAGGTGTGAAGATTGAGAAGAGATAGAGTGGTATTCTATTTTTATTTATTTATTTATTTATTTAGAAATGTTATTCATGTTTTTATACCATATGTCTGTACCATCTTAGGTAGTAACTGATTTGGACAGCCACATCATTTAAAAGGGAGAGACTTGATCGTATATCATCATGGTTAGTGTTTATACCATACTTAGGGCCTCCGTATTTAGATCTTGTACAAATATTTGGAAGACTTAAATGTAATTATGTAATCAAGGAAGGGGCAAATATGTAATAAGTGAGGAGCCCTTATTCTATAAAATCACTCCTCACCCTCACAATTAGGGGGAGGTCATTTCTTAAGCCCTCTGTTTGGGTTAAAACTTAAACTTTGGGCTCAAAAGGGAGTTGGCCCAAAAGGAGGAGAGAAGCCTGAAGCCTAGTCGAAGCCCAGAAGGCAGAAAAGGCCTTTCCCGACTAGGTACAGGTCATTTGCACCACTTGCTCACCTACCCAAAGACCAAGTGGTATAGACCAGCCAGCTAATCAGCCCAAAAGTACTTTACAGTGGCAGTGCAAGTAAAATAGCTGATGAGTCATTACCCTTCAAAATACATTCGGGCAAGATTATTGCTACAAGAGGCCAAGCCGAAGTGTCTATAAAAGAAGAAAGAGAAATCAAAGCAAATGACACTCAATCAAACAAACAAATACAAGCACAAACTCTGCTCAAAGCTAGATTTGCCTTCAAACGAAGCTGTAGTCAGCCCAAGCCTTCATCCCTTTCGGGATAAACCCTTTCCAAAACCCTTTGTAATAGCTTTGCTACCTTGTCCTAAACTTGCTGTAGTATCGATTTCTTTCTGTACACTCATCTTTCTACCCCCCTTTCTAAAAGCTCTAAAATCCCTTGATAAACCACAAAGATAGGAAGTTGCAAGACAATCAGCCTTGCCCGACAAGGTTAAACCTTGCCCGACCCTCTTTGTTTTTGTCTTTTCATTCATTAGCCTAGCAATATGTTGTATACTTCAAGTTGTATTCAAGTTATTTCTAGTAAGATGACTATTAAAAGACTCTCTCAGTGCTTGAATCCGATTTGAATATGTCTTCACAGTTCAAACTAGATCCAAGTTCTATGCTGTCGGGCATGTAAGTTTGATCATTTAAAAGTCCTTGGCCTCAAGGCATAAAAAAGAACCTTATGTGGACTTAACCCATCCACGACAAGCTTTGATAACAAGAAGTTCGAAGTTACTTGGGGCGCAAGTAATCGATCTATTTCTTAGTTTTATTTCTATTATATTATGATCATAGTAGAACGTTTGAGTATAGAAGGGATTCTGATGGGAAGCCTCAAGGCCTATATCTAAAGCCCTACAAAGGCACCTATTTGGGTTCATTCTACTCTGCGGGCTCGGATAATCAGAAGTATAATGGTTATAACACTTCTGCAGACAATAAAACAGACATCGTATATTCGAGTACTGGGTTAGTTCTTGATCGGAAGCCTCAAGGCCTACACCTAAGGCCCCACAAAGGCACCTGTCATAACTAACATGGTCTCTCGGGTATATGTCCAACTAAAATTCAATATTCATTTTACATCTGTCATGCTAAAGAGGCAGTGGCACGCCTGAGCACTTAAAAGTTAATCTTGATTGTGAGCCTTAAGGCCTACACCTAAGACCCCACAAAGGCACCTTTCAAAGTTAACTATGTCCTTCTCTTTCAGCCTTGCCCGACAAGCTTTGCTTGACAAGCCCGCCAATGAAGCAGAAGCCCGACAGTAAGCATCAACCGGCGCCAACCTCTCAGGGAGCTGTGTGCTCGTCGGCTAGGAGACATCCCCGACGGAAATTCTAGCCACGAATATAGTTTTGGCACGCCCGGTGGGATATCTTTGATCAAAGAAATATGTCAAAGTTACCAGAGGATTTGCAAACTACCTTGTTGCAAATGTTACAAAGATTGGAGAACGCCTCCACAGGCTTCAGAAAGGAAGATGACCCGGTTCTAAGACCACCTATTCCTATATCTTTACCTCACCTTGGGGAGAAAGATGATAGGGGGAAGAGGGGATTTAAAACCAACCAGCCAGAGGAAGCAGTGATGGATAAACATACGGATCCCTTCTCAGAGGCCCCTATAAATATGATCAGTATGGCCTGGGCGGAGAAGGGGAAAGAAAAGGTCACAAGGGAAGAAGAAAGAAGATTGGTTGACAAACCCACAAAAGGGGTGGTCAGCTTGCCCGAATATCCAAGAGCCACCATAATCAAAGGGATGGTTCTGTGCAGTAAGTGCCAATGTGAGTGTGAGCTCTAAATACCGCCCACAAGAGCCCTCATAGATCATGAACTGATCAGGAGGAATGAAGAAGAAAAAAGAAAAGAGGCACATGAGAGAGCTAGGGGGACTGCAGGAAGGGATACCTCCCGAAATGTTTTTCAGCGGTTAGGAGGCGATTCCCAACCTAGGGCTTTATCAGAGATATTTCGCAATCATGAAATTTCCGAGGAGGCAGAAGATAAAGATGCCAAGAAGCCAAAAGAAAGGGGTGTAGAGCACTCTCAGTAGGGCTATATGGGAAGAGAGGTCAGGAGGAATGATAGGATAACAAATCCTGTCAAAAAGATAATCATGCCTGTCTCGGACGAAAATGGTACATGGTTGGGAAAAATGGACAGCCCGTTACGCAAATGGGAGCCTCCATGGTTAGAAGGGTCCAAAGGTAACACAAAACCTACATGAACTCCTTAAAAACCCCTGCGACATCAGAAGCATCCAAGAATCAAAAGTTGGAGAAAACGTCATCTGGGATGAGTAGTCAGCTCCGATGGAGGAGTAAAAAAGAGGTGGAAAAGGCTAATAGCAAGACTGAAGGCGAGGGAAACCATGTGCCACAAAGCCTACACCCTGGGAAATATAGGATCTTAAGGAGCGCTTAAGAAAATATGATCATGGTGCCAACTCCCGGATGGAGGACAGAGCAGCCTTTTTGTTTTGGAAATGTCTCACCTGAAAGAAAACCACCTTCTTTATCATTAGTGGATCCTTTCGGGGAAGTTCCAAAGCAAACACCGTATTCAAGCCTGAATCAAGAAGAGGGGGCCCCGGAACCACTGCTTCCAGCAAATGCGATGGCTTGGTTAGATGAGTTCATGGACCAGATTGGGAGTAAGAAAGAAGAACTGCCAGAGCCTAGCAATTTTCATATCAACATGGCGTATGTGCTATCCGCCACGTTTGGTGCCAGACCTAATCAGCCCGCCACCATGGAACGAGACTACGTAACAACTAAGCCAATGATGGCCCATGTCAATGTGGAAATAGCTGAAGAGGGAGAATGGGGAAAAGCTGAATCATCTGAAGCATCTAAGGATGGTCCTTTAAGGATCTATACAGACAAGATGGTGTTCAGCCACCCGAACATTTCGCTTGCCAATAATCTGAAGCCCATATATGTTACAGCTCATTTAGAGGGGGTGCCCTTCAAAAGAATTTTAATTGATTGAGGAGCAGCTGTTAATGTACTACCGGCCAAGCAAATGAAAAGGTTGGGGAAAGGCACAGAGGATCTTTTTCCTACAAACCTCATTGTTTCTAGCTTCTCGGGCACTATTACCAAGACTCATGGGATATTACCTTTAGAAGTGGATTTGGGGTCTAAACAGATCATGCTGGCATTCTTTGTGGTGGACTGCACCTTCACCTATGGAGCCTTACTCAGAAGAGATTGGATCCACCAAAGTCTTGCTATACCCTCCACTCTACATCAACAAGTGGCTGTTTATCATGAAGCAGGCGCAGAAAGACCAGGCTTTTGGGAGATGGTAGAGGCTGAATCACGGCCATTTCTTCCGACAGCCAATGTTGCTGAAGCAAGTTTCTACAATCCCAACGTAGGAATTTTAAAGTGTTCAGGAGCAGATAAGAACAGCCGCCCTACAAAGGTGACAACCCAAAAGCTTCTAGAACAAGGAATGCTCCTTACTAGAGAGGAGTGGGATAAACCTTGTATCGTCCCAACATCCCTACACCATCAATGACGGAACAAAAGAGGAAGGATCAGGTAATGGCAGTTAGGTCACTGATTAAAAGACTGTTGGTGTATGGGAAAGGAAGAATGCAAGAAAATGAGCTCTTAGACAGAGAAAAGCAGGAATGGCAGGTAGGAGCTTCAACCAGCTAGGATGAAAGTAAGGAGGAATCTTGTCGAGAAGAATTGGAAAGGGCCATTCAAATGGCCGAGTGCATATATGACCTAGATGGGCCAGACGACCTGCCCGAGAGCCCGAAGCTAGTCGAATTTTTATGTGCAAAACCTGATAAGCCACCACCAGAGGTCCAAGATCCTCTGGAAGTTATTGATCTAGGAACAGAGGAGGATCCAAGACCAATACAAATCAGTGGTTTATTGGAGAGTGAGGATCGAGCAAAAATTGTCTGTCTCTTGCAAGAGTTCAAAGATTGTTTTGCTTGGCATTATACTGAGATGCTAGGTTTAGATTCAACCTTGGTGGAACACAGAATGCCCATCAATGAGGGATATAAGCCTGTTAAGCAAGCACCGCGAATGATGTCGAATGAGATAGAAGACAAGGTCAAAGAAGAGATTAAGAGGCTAGTAAAAGCTGGATTTATCAGGCCAGCCAAATATGTAGAGTGGTTAGCCAACATTGTACCAGTTTTAAAGGCCATAACAAAAGCAGTACGATGTTGTGTTGATTATAGAAATATTAATGGCGCTACACCAAAAGATGAATATCCCATGCCCATGGCAAATCTATCCATAGATGCAGTAGCAAAACACAAAGTCTTATCTTTTATGGATGGAAATGCCAGGTACAATCAAATAAAGATGGCTCTGGAGGATATACATAAAACAGCTTTTAGGTGTCCTAGGCATGTAGGGGCATATGAGTATCTGGTCATGCCATTCGGGCTCAAGAATGCTGGTGCGACCTACCAAAGGGCAATGAATGCCATCTTTCATGATCTGATTGACCATAATATGGAGGTGTATATTGATGACATCGTGGTGAAATCCAAGATAGAAAACCAGCATCTGATAGACCTCAGGCAGGCATTGACAAGAATGAAGATCCACAAATTAAAGATGAATCCAAAGAAGTGTGCGTTTGGAGTGAGAGCGGGCAACTTCTTGGAATTCCTGGTTCATCAAAGAGGTGTAGAAGTGGACAAGAACAAATCACGGGCAATAATGGAGTCGCCTTCACCCACCAACAAGGTGCAACTCCAGAGGCTGCTAGGCAAAATTAATTTCTTGAGAAGATTCATTGCCAATCTAGCAGGCAAGATCCAGTTGCTGACTCATTTGCTAAGACTGAAGAATAAGGAGAATTTCGAGTGGGGACCACCACACCAAAAAGCTTTCGATAGTATCAAAGCTTATTTGACTTCTCCGCCAGTGTTGGTACCACCTCAAAGGGGAAAACCCTTAAAGCTATATATCTCCGCTTCAAATAAATCAATCGGGAGTTTGCTAGCTCAAAATAATGAAGGCGGGAAAGAGCAGGCAGTGTACTACCTCAGTAGTCTGACCGAGGTAGAAACAAGATATTCCCCAGTAGAGAGATTGTGCTTAGCTCAGTATTTTACTGCCAATAAGTTGAGGCATTACATGTTACCTTGTCACGTACATATCATTGCCAAGACAGATGTGATAAAGTACATGTTGTCAAAGCCAATGCTAACAGGAAGGATTGGGAAGTGGATTCTAGCATTATCAGAATTCAGCTTTCAGTATGTACCCCAAAGGGCAGTAAAAGGCCAAGCAATTGCTGACTTTTTAGTGGAGCATCAAGAATCTCAAAATGAGATAATCAATATACCAGGAACCCTGGAAGTTACTAGTGTTTGGATCTCACCAAGCAAAGGTATCTCGGGCAAAGAGGAGTGGGTCCAGCAAGAGATAAGAAGAGTGGCTGGTCTATGGATTACTCCTTGGAAGCAATATTTTGATGGTTCCTATACTCAGAAGGCTTCAGGAGCTGGGATTGTAATTATCAACCCTCAAGGGATTTATCATTATTACTCATTTCTCTTAGATTACCAAGGGAATACCAATAATCGGGTAGAGTATGAGGCCTTAATAATTGGTCTGGAAATCTTGATGGATCTGGGGGCAATGGAGGTAGAGGTGTTTGGTGATTCAAAATTGGTAATAAACCAGCTAAATGGGGAGTTCAAGTGTAAACATATCACTATGGCCGGATATTATTTGGCGGCCACGCAATTACTGAGTTATTGGGATTCTGAGATATCGGTTAGTCATGTTCCCAGATGAGCCAACCTAGCAGCCAACGAGATGGCGTAATGGTTCTAGAAATTGAGATAAAAGATTGGAGGTCGCCCATCGTCCATCATTTAAAAGATCCCTCTTCACCCACCAGCAAGAAGGATAGACAACAAGCAACTAAGTATGTCTTATGGGCGAAAGACCTGCTAAGGAAAACTCCAGACGGGTTATTATTGAAATGCTTAGGCCAAGAGGAATCCATAAGAGTGATGGCCGAAGTACATGAAGGAGTATGTGGAGCACATCAGGTTGGAACAAAGATGAGGTGGTTACTTAGGAGGTATGGTTATTCTGGCCCGACATGGAAAAAGATTGCAAGTCCTATGCCCGAAGGTGTGAGGAATGTCAAAGGCACGGTTCTCTCCAACATGTACCCTCAGTACCTTTAAATCCAGTAGTTAAGCCTTGGCCCTTCAGAGGATAGGCAATGGATTTCATTGGGCAGATCTACCCGGCTTCTAGCAAGGGGCACACTTTCATAATTGTAGCAACGGATTACTTCACCAAATGGGTAGAGGCCTCGACTGTAAAATCCATAACCTCAGCTGCAGTCAAAAATTTTATTGAGACCAAGATTCTGTATAGATTTGGGGTGCCCGAAACCATAGTGACGGATCGAGGGCCATCTTTTATTTCAAAAGAAGTTGAAGAATTTGCAAGCAAATACAAAATAAAGATGATCCAGTCCAGTCCTTACTACCCGCAGTCAAATAGCCAGGCAGAATCCAGCAACAAGATTTTGGTAAACATTATCAAAAGAATGGTGGTAGATAGTCCGGAAAAGTGGCATGAAAAGTTGGGGAATACTTTGTGGGCATACAAAACTTTCAAGAGGGCAGGAACAAGGACAACTCCTTATGTTTTAACTTTCGGGCAAGATGCAGTGCTTCCCATGGAGATCAATGTAAGTTCTGTTAGAATTCAAAATCAGTTTGGGTTACATAGCGAAGAGTATATCGAAGCCATGTGTCAAGGGATTGAAGACTTAGATGTAGCCCGAATTGAAGCCTTGAACCAGATTCAGGAAGGGAAGAAAGCTGTTGCCCGAGCTTACAACAAGAAGGTGAAGATAAAGTCTTTTAAGGAAGGAGATTTGGTGTGGAAGACAGTCCTTCCTCTAGAAGCTCAGCTTAGGGGCTTTGGAAAATGGAGCCCGACATGGGAAGGCCTTTTCATGATTAGTCGAGTATTAGACAAAGGAGGATACTACTTAGCGGACCTCGAAGGGAATTGGCAGAAACATCCCATTAATGTTAAATTCTTGAAAAAGTATTGTCCTACGTTATGGGATGTTAGATATTGTTATATTGAAGAAGATGCAAAGTAAAGCAGGCTTCGGGGTACTAAAATGCAGTGTATGTTCATCAAATCATTCAAGAAGACAATGAGACACAAAGTAATGTTTATTTCATTTCGACAAATTGGTGAAATTTACAACAGATTCAATTTCGATGTGCTACGTTCGATTCCTTCCAGGTGCAATGGTGTCTCAGCTAGTTTTCCGATGTCTTCATTGATAGAATCCGATCAGGTGATCGGGTTATGCGGCCAAGATAAGCTTGGTAGAGGATCCTCAAGCAGAGTCATCACCATACATGATGGTGAAGTATGACTTACCATAACAGCAAGCAGAAAGACCAGCCTTCATGAGGAAACTGCGTGACCAAGGGTGTTGGGGATAGCGGGGTGTTTGACCAAAGGTGTTGGAGATAGTAGTTATCTGATGAAAACTTTTTTTCTTGCGAAAAGGGAGTTTTAGAAAACCCACTTGAATCCTGAAAAGCTCATTTTACAGTTTTGGGAAGAAAACTAAGGAGGCAGAAGTACTCAGGGTTGATAAAAACGAAGGTTAAAGTAGGTCTGTTGGCTGAACAGAAACAATTTCAAGCCCGGATTTATAGAAACCACAGAGGATAGCCCAAAGGTCATGAGAAGAGCAAGAGACGTAGGATCGTAGTCATCATGTCTAAGAAAACACAAGTTCCAAGAGTAGGTATACAAGCATGCGGATATTCAATCAATATTGGTGCCCGGAATTCCAGTCGGAATATTTATTAAAAGGGGCACTGTTTGGGTTAAATCTTAAACTTTGGGCTCAAAAGGGAGTTGGCCCAAAAGGAGGAGAGAAGCCCGAAGCCTAGCCGAAGCCCAGAAGGCAGAAAAGGTCTTTCCCGACTAGGTGCAGGTCATTTGCACCACTTGCTCACCTACCCAAAAACCAAGTGGTATAGACCAGCCAGCTAATCAGCCCAAAAGTACTTTACAGTGGCAGTGCAAGTAAAATAACTGATGAGTCACTATCCTTCAAAATACATTCGGGCAAGATTATTCCTACAGGAGGCCAAGCCAAAGTGTCTATAAAAGAAGAAAGAGAAATCAGAGCAAAGGACACTTAATCAAACAAATAAATACAAGCACAAACTCTGTTCAAAGCCAGATTTGCCTTCAAACGAAGCTGTAGTCAGCCCAAGCCTTCATCCCTTTCGGGATAAACCCTTACTAAAACCCTTTGTAATAGCTCTGCTACCTTATCCTAAGCTTGCTGTAATATCGATTTCTTTCTGTACACTCATTTCTCCACCCCCCTTTCTAAAAGCTCTCAAATCCCTTGATAAACCACAAAGATAGGAAGTTGCAAGACGATCAGCCTTGCCCGACAAGGTTAAACCTTGCCCGACCCTCTTTGTTTTTGTCTTTTCATTCATTAGCCTAGCAATATGTTGTATACTTCAAGTTGTATTCAAGTTATTTCTAGTAAGATGACTATTAAAAGACTCTCTCATTGCTTGAATCCGATTTGAATATGTCTTCACAGTTCAAACTAGATCCAAGTTCTAAGCTCTCGGGCATGTAAGTTTGATCATTTAAAAGTCCTTGGCCTCAAGGCATAAAAAAAACCTTATGTGGACTTAACCCATCCACGACAAGCTTTGATAACAAGAAGTCCGAAGTTACTTGGGGCGCAAGTAATCGATCTATTTCTTAGTTTTATTTCTATTATATTATGATCATAGTAGAACGTTTGAGTATAGAAGGGATTCTGATGGGAAGCCTCAAGGCCTATATCTAAAGCCCTACAAAGGCACCTATTTGGGTTCATTCTACTCTGCGGGCTCGGATAATCAGAAGTATAATGGTTATAACACTTCTGCAGACAATAAAACAGACATCGTATATTCGAGTACTTAGTTAGTTCTTGATCGGAAGCCTTAAGGCCTACACCTAAGGCCCCACAAAGGCACCTGTCATAACTAACATGGTCTCTCGGGTATATGTCCAACTAAAATTCAACATCCATTTTACATCTGTCATGCTAAAGATGGCAGTGGCACGCCTGAGCACTTAAAAGTTAATCTTGATTGTGAGCCTCAAGGCCTACACCTAAGGCCCCACAAAGGCACCTTTCAAAGTTAACTCTGTCCTTCTCTTTCAGCCTTGCCCGACAAGCTTTGCCTAACAAGCCCGCCGGTGAAGCAGAAGCCCGACAGAAAGCATCAATCGGCGCCAACCTCTCCGGGAGCTGTGTGCTCGTCGGCTAGGAGACATCCCCGATGGAAATTCTAGCCACGAACACCCTCTTATCCTTTCAAAGCTCTCTCTCATTCAGATCTCTCTCTCACTCAGAAATACAATATCAGTATGGACGTAGCCCAAACCTTGGGGTGAACCACGATACATCTTGTGTTATTTACTTTCTTGCAGATTCACAGTCGGATTTACGTTGTTCTAAGACCTCCGGTTTTGTGCATCAACAGTTAGTAATATTCATCAGAGCTTAAAATAAAGTAACTGGAAAAACAATAGTGATTTCCACTTAAAACCAAAAAGGAAAAGAGCAAGTTAACTGTCACAGATGGTAAAAGCAAGGGAGAATGCCAAGTTGAGTGATAGGAAAATCTTGGAACCTGTCTAGATGTCTCCAGTGAAACGTGTGACTTAGAACAGCTAGAAAGTGGATCAAGCTGTGAACTATTGTCCCTAAATCTAACATTTTGTTATCCTGTTCTTTATATGTTGCGAGCATTGCATTACCATTCCCCAATGTAAGAAGGACCCAGAGGGTTTTAATTCCCCTACGCGTGGTCTCCAATTTTCCATCCCAAGAAAGTGAAGTTGGTCTTGTTTGACGTAAGAAAAATTTATTTCTGTTCATAATGCTTGATTTTATTACATGATGATGAGTCTTGTTAAAAATCAAAATGTTAATAATTGATACGACTTAGTTCGCTCTCTCTTGTGGGTAAGAAACAAATTTCATTAATGGGAAACGGAAGTATAACATAGTGGGAAGACTGTTGGAAATATAGGAGATTTGAATGTCACTACTTCTCCTACAATAAATCATATAAAATTAAGGGGTGTGATATCCACACACCCCATTTTACTTCTCACACACCCTTTAATTTTCGACCGTTAGATCGGATGAAATGAAGAAGATTAACGGAAAAAAATTAACAAGGGATGTGTGAGAAGTAATTTGGGGTATGTGGATAGCACACCCCAAAATTAATATTAGTATATCACAATTTTGTTACCACAATTTATTAAATAAAATAAACAAAATAAGATAAAATACTTATCTTTTGTAGGTAGAGTTCTTTCTTCATCGATACTTGATTAGAATAAGATTTTAGGTTGAAACGTGTAATCACTACAAGAAAAATGGGCTTTGGATACTAAATTGAGGACACAAATGAAGAGTTTGTGTCCCTTTAAACACTAATAGGGTGGAATAGTGCACATTGAATAAAGAGCACCACGTATTGTTCCCAAATGTAATAAAAGTTGACACAAACACATTATTGGGCACGAAAACCAAGATTATTGTGCCCATATGTCCATCCTGCTTTCACGTGTCCCTTTAATGTCAGAAATGGAAATTTAGTATTAATTTACAAAGACACGATAACAGTTTTCGTGTCCTCTAATTTAATGTATTTAAAGAAAAAGTAGGTTTTTTGTGTCCTCTACATATTTACTTTTTCTTCTTCCACAATAATAAGATTGTTTATTAATTAAAAATGACACTATAATATTTTCATGCCCTTAGTTTTGAATAAAATAAGAATACCACTCTCTCTTTAGACAAAAAAAAAGTTATACTATTCATACCATGTTTTTGTACCACATTTTTATATTATCTTATATGGCATTTGATGTAGACAGCCACATCATTTGAATTAATCAGATTTCTAAATTTAGTTCATTATTTAATAAACTAATAATTAAGAAAAACTAATTAATTAAATGATGATTGTGGTATACGAGGAGTCTTTCTCCTTCTTTTCCTTGGGTTTTGTAAATTTTTCAAATGATGTGACTGTTCAAATCAATTGCTACCTAAGATGGTACACAAATGTGGTATAAAAACATGAATAACATTACAAAAAATAAATAAATAAATAAAAATAGAACACCACTCTATCTCTTCTCAATCTTCACGCCTCACTCTTCTCAATTTCTTCCACCTCTCCTCTGTCTCTCTCCCATCCCTTTTAACCCTAGCCTATCCCTCTCAATTCCTCCCGCCTCTCCTCTGTCTCTCCCTTTCCCAATCAACCCAAGCCTCTCACCAACCCCAGGCTCTCCTCGTCAACCACAACCTCGCTTAAACTATTCTCCTTTTCCTCCTCAATCATCTTCCTGCCTCTCGTATCCTCTCATCTTTCACGCAACAGCGCCGCCGTCCACTTTTTGACCCCTAAGTTTGTTTTTACATGTTCGTAACCAAATTTCCTCAATTTCAAATCTAAGAAACGGTGACCGCAGGTTTTCCGGCCAAATTCTGGCCAAGCTTGCGGGAATTGGACCTCGACCTAAGAGGTAAAAATGATCCTCTCCTCGTGGGCCGTCCTCCAATGTAAGTGCTTTTCCAAAATAGAAATTTCAGTTTTGGGATCAATTCTAGATTTCAAATTTTAATTCCATTATAGATGTCAATTGGTATTGTATCCATATCTGAAATGTTGTAAATTGCTTTTGTTGATCCCAGATTTAATAATTTGTAATTTTTTTTTCAAGATATCTGTATAAGATTTGTTAGTGTGAATAAGAAATTTAAAGTTCGTTAAAAAAACAAGTAGAGCACGAAAATAACGAATGGAGTATTGGTAGTCCATCCTGTGGGAATGCTTTTGCATTCGACTATATTTGTTTTGGTTTCTGATGAGTGATGGCTATATAATCAATGTGTACCCGATGAATATTGTAGTCTGTTAGCAGAGTGAGTCTTTTAATCACTAAGATCAATCATGAAATGATTGATTGCGTTTGAAAGTTTGTATGAAATGATTGGCGGGTTTTGGAATTGTTGATGGAATAAATCGTGGGTTTATGAGTTTACGGTTTATATATTGTCAGTTTCTGGCGTATTTTGATCTCGTATGCATTGGTATTAATGGTGGGAACTGGAAGACCCATTTCTCTAGTCCAGATGAGCTACTGGACGACGACAGAGTTGCAGGAAGGACGACTTCTCACTCATCTCTTCCTCTTAGACTTCGATATCATGGCAAGGCTCTTCCTTTTTTTCATTATAATCACCATTCCACTTCCAAATAAGTCATATTTTCGGGTATTGTGTTTATTCATCTTATTGTTTTTTTTTTTTTTAGCTTTTAGCTCATTTGTTTCCATTATAGGAATTGGGATATAGTAGGACTTAATTTCAAGTTTATTCCGTTTTAAATTTCGGGGTTGAATTTGGGGCTTTTGTTTAGGGGTTTAAGAACTGTGATTTAATGTTGTCAAATTAGATTTGGGAGTTCATGTGGTGGCTTCAAAGTTCAAACTTCTTCTTGGAGAGGTATTAGTAACACTGTTAAAAACTAAGACTTTTCATTATAAAAAGAAAAGGTTGTGATATGTTATTTGGGTATTTTAACTTTCTCTTTGCTGGTGGGGAATTGTTCAGCTCGTGGAAAATGTGTAAAATGTTTTGAGTTATGTTTCTATGAAAATAGGGTTTTTTTTTTTATTTTGTTCTGGCTTGCTTTGGTTTTCATTGGGAATAGTTGTGGTTCACGTTTGTCTTTCAGCAACAATGGAATTTTCCTTTTTGTTGTTGATTATTTTCTTTCAACCAGTTCTGTTGCTGTTCCTTGATCGCGTATATTTTTAGTACTTTACCAATTTTCAGACCGTTAGTGGTCTGGCTCTTTGTTTAATTATGCTAGATTTTATATTGTTAGTGAGTCAAGGAGTGAAGCTAAGATGTTGAGAAAGATTAGTTCACTATTTGAGTATTTTTTGTGGAAACTTGGAGAATTTACTTCGAAACATATGAACTTTTTGTAGATCATATCATACATGTAATGTATAGTCAAAATGAAGATGATAATATTTATCTATAACGAATATGAACCTTGAGCAATTAGCCATGTAACCTTATGCAAAGTCTTATGCGACTGAACAACGTAGTAATGCATTTTTAAGTTTTTAATGTTTGAAAGTTTTGGTCGTTGAACATTACTGGAAATTTGTGGTAGTTTCCCCTCTTGTTGGTTGTATGAGCTGCTTTATTTGTTTGTTTTTTTTTATCTTGAACACTTGTAAACTTATTTTTTATGGGGAGCACTTGTATACTTTCATTATCAATCTTCCGCTTCCATTGTTGGTTGTTTTGTGATATAAGAATCATCTTTAAGCAAGTGGTGAAAAGGGCCCTGAAGCAAATAAGAGTCCTCCCACAGAGGTATTTCTTTCTTTCTTTCTTTGTCCCTTCATTTTCTTTGCTCTTATAAATTGTGTGGTTTTTCTTTATCTTTGAATTTGATATTTATTCATGACTTTTGTGAGAGGTTCAAATATTGCACATGTCATCTTCATTAATTCGTTTCTGGAGCAGCAAAAGTTTGATGAAGTGCAAGGCTTGTTGGGGAAGATGCATCTGTCGAAAAATGTTTGTTTTCAAGTTGTTTTTGCATTAGAGATAAAATATGTAACATTATATTATATGTTTGTGAGATTGGGAAAGTGCAATGAAGCTCTGGGAGAGAGTCATTGAGCATAGATTGAGGCAAGAGACACGGGTTTCGGACAACCAATTCGGTTTCATGCCAGGGCGCTCAACCATGGAGGCAATCTATCTCTTACGAAGATTGATGGAAAGATATAGAGATAGGAAAAAGGATTTACACATGGTCTTTATAGATTTGGAAAAAGCGTATGATAGGGTCCCAAGAGACATTCTTTGGAGGATTTTAGAGAAGAAATGAGTACGAGTAGCATATATCCAAGCTATAAAGGATATGTATGAAGGAGCAAAGACTGTTGTAAGAACTCATGAAGGACAAACCGAAAGCTTCCCCATAACTGTAGGATTACATCAAGGCTCATCATTAAGTCCTTACCTTTTTGCGTTGGTAATGGATGAGTTAACAAGACATATTCAAGATGATATTCCTTGGTGTATGCTTTTCGCAGACGATATAGTGTTGATAGATGAAACTCATGAAGGGGTAAATGCAAAGCTTAACCTTTGGAGAGAAATGTTGGAATCTAAAGGTCTTCGCCTAAGCCGATCAAAGACAGAATATATGGAGTGCAAGTTCAGTGCAAATGGAGGCCAAAATGAGTTAGGGGTAAGGATCGGAGATCAGGAAATACCAAAGAGCGATCGTTTTCGCTACCTAGGATCTATCTTGCAAAAGAACGGAGAATTAGATGAAGATCTCAACCATAGAATACAAGCTGGATGGATGAAGTGGAAGAGTGCATCCGGCGTGTTGTGTGATCGTCGTATGCCACTGAAGCTCAAGGGAAAATTTTATAGGACGGCAATAAGGTCGACGATGCTGTATGGCGCAGAATGTTGGGCGGTGAAGCATCAACACGTACATAAAATGGGTGTAGCGGAGATGAGGATGCTTCGTTGGATGTGTGGGCACACGAGAAGGGATAAGATTAGGAATGAGGATATCCGAGGTAAAGTAGGAGTAGCCGAAATTGTAGGAAAGCTGAGAGAAAATCGATTACGGTGGTTTGGACATGTGCAAAGAAGGCCTACTGACGCCCCGGTTAGAAGATGTGACTACGGGACAGAGGTTCAGGGCCGAATGGGAAGAGGAAGACCTAGGAAAACTTTGGAAGAGACTCTAAGAAAAGACTTAGAGTACTTGGATCTAACAAAGGACATGACATAGCACCGAGCACAATGGCGTTCTAAGATTCATATAGCCGACCCCATTCAGTGACTTAGATTTTTCAAGTCTCTAACCGAGAAGTTTTCCTCACTCGGGAAATTAAGGGAACACTACCTCAACCTACATGCTCCACTCACAAAGCTTCAACATACAAGCTTCAACAAAAGAAAAATTCAAAGAACTTAGCGAAGAAGGCTTTGGTGTATTTAACACAATACGTTGAAATGAAATAAAGCTTATTTATTGATATCTCTGATAAGTTACAAATATGTACATATACATGAGTCAAAATAAACAAACAAGAGGGAGCTTTCACAAAGGTTGCTTAGGAGAAGTCTCAGCAGTCGGTAGAGCCCTAGAAAGAGAAGGCACCGGAGAAGGATCATTCGAAGCCTCAGTACTGGACAAAACCCTAGAAGGAGGAGGCATCGGAGGTTGATCATTTGGAGCTTCATTACGCGGTACAGCCTCAGAAGACGAAGGCAATAAATGCCTTTGGAACAAACCCACAAACCTCTGATGATCATGTAAAATCTGACCATCAGATTCCTTCATCTGGTCAAGCTTCCTCTTCATGTTTGTAGCATAGTCATGTGCGAGCCGGTGCAACTGTTTATTCTCATGCTTGAGCCCTTTAATCTCCTGTTTGAGACTCATCACTTCAGCCGCCAATGATTCAACTTGGCAGGTTCGAGCAAATAGGCGTTGGGTCATATTAGACACAGAACCTGCACACTGAACACTAAGAGATAGAGAATCCTTAACAGTCAACTCATCAGACCGTTTGGAAAGTAGTATGTTATCTTTGGGAGTGAGAAGGTTCCTGGCCACCACCACAGCAGTCATATCATTCTTCATCACGGAATCCCCAACAGTAAGAAGACCAGTAGGTGATAAGAAGGATGGGCGCCATATGTTGTCTGGAGAAGGCGTGGCTGTCTCTTCAACACGGTTCAAGTCAAAACGACGGTCGGAGGGGCCAGACATTTTCAAAGGTGTTGAAGAGAGAAGAGGTCGGACAAATCAAGATTTTAGAAATGCAAGAAGGGAACTTCTACTGGTGGAGATTTAAGTGTGCTTTGGAACTTAATGTCAGCCTCTATAAAAATCTGCACTCGACAGAGCTCTAGAAATCGAAGAGGCGCCTGCTCAGAAATCGAAAAGGCGCTTGCTTTCTCAAAAGCTGGGCTGCTCAGAGACCACGAGGGCCGATCCCAGAAACCGAATAGGCACCTGCTTTTTCAGCCTTGTCAACACCTGTCATATGCACACTCAACTTTGCGAAAATTACGGGCATTCTGTCGAAGATTTCTGGTGAAGTAGAAAGCACGTGAATGTTACTGTTCAATCATCCACTTTCCACATGCAACATCAGCCCACGGGTACCACAGATAACTTTGCCAAAGATCTCTGACAAAGTTTAGACATGTGAAGCTTGCAGCTTCCATTACATCGCTATGACCAAGAAAGGTAAAATAACAGCAAAGAAACAGCACTAACAAAGTTTAGACACATAAATTTTGAAGGTCTAGCTACCATATTATTACCCACAAGGGTAAAAGAACAGGACCACTGCTGGATAATTGGAAAGTCCCTATGTGTCAACCTCTGTGCTCCGTGGCAAGGTAGACTAGCAAACAGGCCCAACCTTTACTCACATTCGAGAAAACACTCCCAACAAGATTGCTTGCTTCAAGATCGAAGAGGCACCCCCTCCGAATCTCGAGAGCCAGACTCCCAACACGATTACTTTCTCAAAAATTGAAGAGACACCGCTCTCCAAATCTCAAGCGCTAGACTCCTAGCAGGATTGCTTTCTCAAAATCGAAGAGGCACCGTTCTCCGAATCTCAAGAGACAGATCCCCGACAGGATTGATTGTTCGAAAACCGAAGAGGCACCGCTTTCTCAACTTTGAGAGCCAGATCTCTTTGGATAAAGCTTGTCTGTAATCTTCACACCGTTTTCTCAACTTCGAGAGCCAGATCTCCTTGGATAAAGCTTGTCTGTAATCTTCACATGCAACATCAGCTTTCCAGATACCACAGACCACTTTTTCAAAGTGCTCTGACAGAGTTAAAACACGTGAAGCTGGCAGCTCCCACTACCGTGCTATGAGCAAACAGGGTAAAGGAATAGCATTACTACTTGGTGTTAGGGAAACTCCTATATATCGACCTCCATCTTCAAAGAAAAGGCAGACCTGCAAAAATGCTCAACCCTTCCTCATATCTAAGAGGGCACTCCAAACGAAGCCTTTCGAAATACTCAGCTTTCTTTCCCCTCGAGAATACCTCTGCAAACAAGCTACACCAGAGCAAGAATATCTCATATCATCAGGGTTAAAAGCAAGAGTATCCCATATCATGCTTTTTCCCTGTCTTTTCCTTTGGTCTTGTTCTTACCTGCAAGACAAGGAGAAAGAGAGCAATCAGTCAGCATTTGGAATCAAGCTTTCAGTCAAGAACTGACTGCCTAGAACCCCTTACCTGATTACTTACCTGGCATTGCTCTCGAGTACTTATCTTCAACATCTTATGCTTCTAGAGAAGATACCACATCTGCCTGAGGAACAGATAGGCCAAGTAAGAAGGATACAAGGAAGCATGTGGAGACAAGCGTAACAGAACACGTGCCGATACATCCACTACTTTGTCAATAGTAAAAGTATCCCATATCAGCAGGGTCGAACGTACACTAGATTTGATGGACTTGTTTTTACCCTCAAATTCTTCAGTCGGCCTTATACTCTGGAGGAAACCAGAAAACCCTCTAGCCCAGTTCAAGAATAAGCCTGTGGAAAGTTACTTCTTTAAAAGAAAAAGTATCTCATATCACCTCTTCTCATTTTCTTCTCTTTATCCTTCATGCTGCCTGCAAGATAGGGAGAATGAGAACAATCAGCCGGAACTCAAAATCAAACTTCTGATCTGGGAATGATTGTTTGGAGCTCTGATTGCTTACCTTGTCTGTCACCTCTTTCAGCAGATCCCCTAGCTCGGTGACCTGAGGGACTTCTACTACATGGTTTGTATCACGCTTGACCAAGCCTGAAACTACAACTAATCTTCAAGTGAAATTGATACATTACCTTGTGCATCTCCACCAGTTAAAGATACCACCCCTGGATGGAGGAAGAGTACTTCCAGAGAAGATGCCACATCTACCTATGAGACAGATAAGGCTAGTGAAGACGATACCACACTTCAGTACTTAGAAGTTTCATGATTACGAGATCATTCTCCCACAATATTTCCTAATGTCATTTGTACTAAATCATTCACTTGTACTCACTAAAGGAGAGCTTGAACCTATGTACTGTGTAAACCCTTCACAATTAATGAGAACTCTTCTACTCCGTGGACGTAGCCAATCTGGGTGAACCACGTACATCTTGTGTTTGCTTTCTTGTCTCTATCCATTTACATACTTATCCACACTAATGACCGGAGCAATCTAGCGAAGATCACAAACTTAATACTTTCTGTTGTACCAAAATCCTCACTGCTTTTGTGCATCAACAATCCGTAAGTCCTTACCTTTTTGCGTTGGTAATGGATGAGTTAATAGGACATATTTAAGATGATATTCCTTGGTGTATGCTTTTCGCAAACGATATAGTGTTGATAGATGAAACTCAGGAAGGGGTAAATGCGAAGCTTAACATTTGGAGAGAAGTGTTGGAATCTAAAGGTCTTCGCCTAAGCCGATCAAAGACAGAATATATGGAGTGCAAGTTCAGTGCAAACGGAGGCCAAAATGAGTTAGGGGTGAGGATCAGAGATCATAAAATATCAAAGAGCGACCGTTTTCGCTACCTAGGATCTATCTTGCAAAAGAATGGAGAATTTGATGGAGATCTCAACCATAGAATACAAGCTGGATGGATGAAGTGGAAGAGTGCATCCGGCGTATTGTGTGACCATCGTAGGCCACTGAAGCTCAAGGGAAAATTTTATAGGACTGCAATAAGGCCGGCGATGCTGTATGGCACATAATGTTGGGCGGTGATGAAGGATGATTTTGTGAAAACATGTTCATTTGAGCAACATCTATAAGCATGCAATTAACAATTAAAGGCGGAATCATGCTAGCATGCACTCAAAACAAAACATTACCCATGAAATTCAAAGCCTAGTAGATTGGTGAACCAAGACTCAACTCAAATCAAAGTGAGTTGAAAAATTTATACCTTTGTAGATTCCTCTTTGCATAAGCAAAGGCTAATCACCCAAAGAGAGGGCCTTCATTCCTTGCTTCTTAGATCCATGGATTTGGATGGAAGAATAGATTCTCCAAGTTCCCAAAATTGAGAACCTCTAAGTTTCTACACCAAGGATGGATTGATGAAGAAATGAGTGACCTAGAGGAAGCAAGATTGCTAGTTAATTTCCTCTAGGGTGGCCGGCCTCTTTAGAGAGAAAATAGAGCTTTGTGTTCTCATCTTTTCTCCAAAAGAAACCCTAAATGAATTTTGGCTATAAAGTCACATTTATACCTTAATTCATTGGAGTGGCAAACTTGTAAATAAGTCCAAAACCCACTCCATCTCTAAATGGCTGGCCATTGGGTTTCATTGGGCTTTTAGGGCCTTTGTGAATTATTAGTCATTAAGTTGTCATACAACTTAAGTCAATGGGCTTGACGTTTGAAGCCCATTGGGCCTTGAGGCCCAAAACTAACCGTGGTCTTTTAACGAACTTATTTGTTTGATTAATTAACATATTAATTAATCCTTGCCAAAAATAATTAAACCATTTAATTATTCTTACTCATCTCCGTTGTTTCTTCAATCTTTACCTTACACGGTGTACGATCCATTAGGTTCCTTTTAGCGAGGCAGTGGGCGATTAGAACTCTTTCAAACCGATTGTGAATTGAAACTTACTTTCAATTCTCCCTTTAGTGATTATACACGTTTAGGGCTTCCACAAACCAAGAGTGACACCTAGCAGCATATCATGGTTACCCAAGCTAATCAGAAGAGGTGGAGAACCTATTCAATTTAGGATTACAAATGCAATACGGTCTTTCTCTAATACGATACTCTTGACCACATTGTTTGGTTTGATAGTTTATTCATGTCTACTATCCAATGTGATTCGTTTACTTATATGATTACCTTGAATGTGATTTGGAACGCCTTCCTAAATCTCATTCATACTCTGATCAGAGATTTTCAATCATATCATAGAGTATTCTCCCCCAAACGGTTTGAAGGTTAGAGATCCCTTGTTGCGCATTCAATTGCCTCCATGGCTAAGTGGCTTAACCCCAACGATGCCGTGGACACCTGCGGATGGGGTGACTTTGACATAATCAAAGATTAAGGACTTAACCACAAGGCAACTGTGATGCCTTAGGTCAAATGACTACTTTGCATTATCCCAACCATGAGTTCTCATGTGACATGAATATGAGAACTCTTCGTTGATCGTGTTCAGTGAACTCATTCTCTATTGAGCACCTACGTACTTGTCTTGATGTCACACACACCAATGACTCGAGACTAGTCACTCTCCCTGAGAGAAGACACATCACGTACTGATCTTAACGGACTGTCAATGCCCAATTGGCAATCCTATGATCAGGAACGTTTAGGATGTGTCTACGAAAAAATGGTCTCATGAATCTAACTTCTTTAGATTGCATTCTCCCAATCACATATTCCTTGGACTTATCGTTTAAGCATATAACATTTATATGAGACGGCTCAAACAATAATCTTTGCCCTTTATATTTAAACTACATTAGTTTAACTTTGTGAAATGTCCGTAAAGTATCATCATATGATAGGTTTTAGGGCACATTTCCAACAGGTGAAGCATCAACACGTAGGTGTAGCGGAGATGAGGATGCTTCGTTGGATGTGTGGGCACACGAGAAAGGATAAGATTAGGAATGAGGATATCCGAGGTAAAGTAGGAGTAGCCGAAATTGAAGGAAAGATGAGAGAAAATCGGTTACGGTGGTTTGGACATGTGCAAAGAAGGCCTACTGACGCTCCGGTTCGAAGATGTGACTACGGGATAGAGGTTCAAGGCTGAAGGGGTAGAGGAAGACCTGGGAAAACTTTGGAAGAAACCCTAAGAAAAGACTTGGAGTACTTGGATCTAACGGAGGACATGACACAAAACCGAGCGCAATGACGTTCTAGGATTCATATAGCCGACCCCACTTAGTGGGAAAAGGCTTTGTTGTTATTGTTGTTGTTGTGAGATTGGGAAAGTGAAAGTTGGTTTCATGGTTGTAGGCTTTTTTCATTTTATGAAAATTTAATTTTTTGCATTTCCTCAATTCAGTTTCAGTATTTCAGATTTTGATTTTTTTTAAACATTTAATTCTTGTTGGCACAATTATAATATAAGTGTCAATATGGCTGGAAAAGGTATTCTGACAAAGTTGTCAGAAACGAGGCACAAATGGACCTCCTACTGTGCTTACCTCTTTGAGCACAAACACCCTTTTGTGTGCTATTAGCAAAGGACATGCCCATAGAGGGCACACATAGAATTATAGTTGCTGCATTGTTGCTATTGGTCTATGGGCACATATGATGGTGCTCTTTGGCATCAAAGGGCACAAATAATTTATTGTGTGCAGTGCCCATATTTATTGTAGTGAATCACTGTCCTTAAGAGTCGATTTCGCTCTCTAAGACAATGTTTTGGTGTAGCAGGTTATGACGCCTTACTTTTCAAGATACAACAACTTATGATCCTTATAAGCGTACACTTGCAATACTTGGATAGATGAACAACTCGCAATTACTCCACACTAAATCTTAGCCTAAGCCTCAAAGAGAGGATGACATTATATAGGAAAAAGTAGGCTATAATTAACAATGTCACGTTGGCCAAATAATAGGAATTCAAATAGCATTATTGCACAACCAAATGCCAACGTTATAAGCCCCCTTAAATGCATCAGTTTTGATTTTACAAATAAAATTTGGGATTTTAAAAGAAATTGTATAATATTAAAGTGAACAATGAAGAGTTGTATTTTTAATTTTAATTTTAATTTTTGTTTTTTGTCAAATGATAGGTTTTTTTAGATTAGTCACCGACGAAATTTGAACCCCACCATCATGCAAGAGCATATTTTAAAATACCCAATTAAAATTCCAACAAAGACATCCACTGACCCTGATGGGCTAAAAACTTGCGTCCACTACCAACAAGGTCAACTATACAACAGAGAACATCCATTAAAACAATATCAGCAATGAAATAAATAAAAATAAAAAAGCAGCGTTCAATCAAACAATATTGCAAAAGAACAATGGCGTAGCCACCTACAAGGCTAAGGTGGGTTGTAGCCCAAGGAGATTTTCTGTAAGGGTAGTGTTATCCATGGTACTCATTTTTACTTCTTATATACTTCTCTTAAATTGTTGGTTGTTCGGATCGAATGAATTGAAAATGATCACTGACAAAATATTAATAAGGCTGTGTTAGAAGTAAAAATGGGTTTGTGAATAAATCTATTCTTTTGTAAACTCATACTTATAGCCTACTTAATTTCAATACATATTATTATTTAATGTATATTTAGTAGAGGAGAGGTAGTAAATAATAGTTTTATGCTAAAAATTATAAATTAGTTCTATCTCCAGTCCTGTCACATCCCGGCTCGGGTCCACCACATCATGGGCTTGTTCCACCACCGTAACATGATATTGTCCGCTTTAGGCTTATCATTCCCTCACGGTTTTGTCTTTGGGAATTCACAAGCAACTTCCCAGTGGGTCACCCATCTTGGGAGTGCTCTGACCTCCTTCTCTCTCTTAATTTCGGAGTTCCATCGGAACCCGAAGCCAGTGAACTCCCAAAATGCCTCATGCTAGGTAGGGATGTACATTTCAGGATCACTCCCTTGAGCGATGTGGGATGTCACAAGTCCCCCTTTATACTATTCTTTAAAGAAAACGACCATTTACCCTATGTAATTTAGTCTCTGTGCTTCTTACTCAAGAAAAGATTAATAAGTTCTTTAAATACACAATTAAATCCCTATCTCCGCAATTCCTGACTTTCCGTTGCAATTTTTCAATGAATGTTACCTTTGGTACGTTCTTAATCTCTTTATTTACTTATTCTTGATTTAATTAGTAGGTTAATTATTTATATGGTCCTTAAATTTATCGGTTAGGGTTATAATTTTGAGAATAGTTTATATTATATTGTTGTTCTTTTATATTGATTATTATATATTTTATATAAGCAAAAAAATAAACATATGATTTTATGGTACTATTTTCAACTAGCCCACCCAACAAAAAAATCCTGGCTCCACCCTTGCAAAAGAAGAACCATCCTAAACTCTCGAAAGTTAAATGTGTAAGCAGGACTGTGTGATCATTTGTAGTATGTTTCTGATAGTGGCTACCAAGCAAACACCATTATCCATCGTACATAATAAAATGTTTGGTTGTTGCAGGTATGGTCATACCAGAGAGTGTGATCTACAGTTATGTGACTGTTCATCTTAACATTTTGAATGGAAAACATATCCCTCCAAGCCATGTATGCATTCTTCACATGTCTTTAATTTTCTGCACTATCTCAAGCTTCATGACAGTTTCATTCTTATTTTTCTTTTTTGGGTTAGCATGACAGTTTCAAACTTTAATTCAATCATGTGATTTTTATATTTATATTTAAATTATGCTGACGAGAGTTAGAAGGGTAAAATCTCCGGTGCCAGTAGTCGTAGTTGCCAACCCCCACTATAATTCCTTCGAACACAAAGTATAAGTGCGCCATATTTCGAGACCTCCACTTGCAGATTGACTCTACAGATCGTCAGTTGGAAAACCAAAAAGAATTAAAGAAATGTTTTTGGGGGCAATGCTAAAGAGAATTGTTTGACTTATAAGTAATACGAGAATGTTTCTTTAAATAGGCATTCTCCTGTCATTCCAAACATGGTTCTCGTAGCAGCACCAGTAGGTACGAGCATTGTCTGTCTGGTTGGCTACACTGGATCACATTTTGAAATTTTTTCCTGTAGATTAGTTATAACTTATACCCAAGCTAGGGATGGGAGACTTAGGAGTGCTTAACACCATCTGCATGTTGAATTAAAATAAAATACTTTAGCATGGAACAGAAGGAAATAATGCAGTCATAAACAAAAATGAAAAAGAAATGTATGCGCCAAATGTGCGAGGGACCGACTCGACCAACAAAATTTACCGTCATTAATTTCATGGTTTATATCAAAATACACTCTCTTTCTCAAATCAGTCAATTTATCAAACAATTGTTTGAGCCTAGTGTTCTTCATGAGAAGGCTATTGAGGGCCATATATATATAGTTAGTTGTGAATAAATAGCGCCAAGTCCCGTTAACAGACCAGGATTGTAGCTACGCTGTTAACTATTGTTCTACTTGGAATTACCTACTTGACTCCAAGTCTATTAGCCTTTCTTTGCAATTAATATCTGCAAGACTGATTCTCCTTTGATGTTATGGAAGCGTCTGTTATTATAGAGTTGTCGCCTTTAATGATTGGGGCAGACATGTCACTTGCAACTTCTTACTTCGTGGAATTGACTTTCTTTGTTATTTTCTAGGCATTGGATCTCATAAGGGGGGAAATATGTTATTATTAATGGATTCATCCTTAGATGGACAATATGCCAATTAAGATGCAACTGAATTGGTTGAATTGGCCTCAAAATGTCTTCAATATGAGGCTAAAGATCGATCTGAGATCACATCTGTCAGCAGTATCCCCCCTCCAATAGCAGACAAAGGTATTTTGAAGAGTTACAGAGTCTGATTGAAAACTAGGATTCTGTGATGACTTGTCCTACAATTTTTTTCATGTGTTTTATACTTACTAAAATGTTCATTCGTTGAAACTTGTACTTTAGGTTGCATCACTTGTTCTAATGGGTTTAACAAAAACTCCAGTGGTGATGCCAACCATTCCTTCTCTCGGGAAGGCCCGCATACGGATGGACCTCTCTGCAGTTCATGAGATTTTGCTAAAGACCGGTTACAGCGATGAAGAGGGTGCAGAAAATGAAGTGAGTTTCTTTTCTTCTCTATGTAGGTGGACCACATACATCTGGAAATTGCAAACTTAAATATGATTATCTTACCATATTACAGAACGAAAGAAGGCAGTCTTCCGCCATTAAATAAAGTTTCTTGAGCAAATGCCGCTAGTATTTTCTTAGCTTCTATAACATCTCCCAGTATATAGTCGTCCATCTTAAAATATGTAATTAGTAGTTACAATGTGTAATCTCTCAGTATTTTTAAAATTTATTTAGGAAGGCTTGTGAATTGTAATCTCATATCATGATACTTAACATCGAATGTGTGTTTTTACTAAAGCTGTCATTTCAAGAGTGGACCCAACAAGTGCAAGATATGTTGAATACCAAGAAATTTAGGGATACTGCGTTTAGAGACAAGGATTTAAAAAATGGTTGGAGTATTAGTCGAAGGTATTTTCTTTCATTTTTATTGTTCTTTACTTTCATTCTTTGACGCATAATTTTGATTCCTATGATGCCATGGTCTAGTTAGCAATTTCCGTTTTTGATCCTTTTGATCCTGTTCTTGATCCAGGTGGAGACAGGGTATGTTCATTATACCCTTCATGACTCGTTTAGGAATAACCAATTCATGGAGCGGTTGGAGTATCATGGGGGTACTGTAATGAGCCTGGTTATTTACCAAAAAATCTTGAAAGGGGGATGTGTGTACCAAAAGCTCTAAAGGTTACTCTTACAATATCTTTCTGGCTTTTAAAATCATATGAGCAGCAAATGACAGCATAATCCGATTCCTTGTTTATTGTACAGTTGGTTGCAATGATGTCTGTTCCTTCGGGTACCATACTGTTAGCTGATTAAGGTCTAAACTATGTTTTCCTTATTTTAGCAAGTGTAAATAAATTTGTTAGTGATCAATGGCTGAGATTAGATAATATTGTGCTAGGCTCAGATGTGAGCATGTGTCAAGATCTCATAGGATCTTGTAATGAATGGTATGATGAGCTCATAGGCTCTCGTAGCTCCTCTCTCCCTAGTAGTCATGTAAATGTTGAGGAAAGAATGAAATATATTCTGAAGAACAATCTTGGCTCTCTCTGTGATTTTGAGCACTCACTGCATAACCTGAGATTCTAACATGGTATCAAGAGCCTAGGTTCGATTTCGGACTGGGCGTCGAATTCTGTGAAATTGTGTGAGAGAATCCAACATGAAATCTCTCAATTTCATTCCGATTCAAGCTGAAATGGCTGGATCTGGAAGCAGTGATTTACGAGCTCCCGTTTTTGATGGAACGGAGTTCGAGTTCTGGAAAGTGAGAATGGTCACCATTTTCAAATCGTATGGGATCTGGAAATTGGTTGACAAAGGGATTGCTATTCCAGAATCGAAGAAGAAAGGAGAAAAGAAAAAAAAAAAAAAGGAGAAAGACGAGGAAGATTCATCCTCATCGGATGATGATGAAGGAGACGATGACGAGTTGGACGCGCACATGGAGGATCAGCTCATGAAAGATGCTAAGGCACTGGGCATTATTCAGAGTGCTGTCTCAAAGGAGATCTTCCCTCGGATTGTGAATCAAGAGACCTCAAAGGGTGCCTGGGATCTACTCCAGGAGGAGTTTCGCGGCGATGAACAGGCAAGATCCATTAAACTTCAAAGTTTGCGTCGTGAATTTGAGTATATGAGAATGAAGGAAAATGAATCTCTATCTATCTATCTTACTAGACTATTTGAATTAATTAATCAAATGAAATCTTATGGTGAGAACCTCACTCATCAAAGAGAAGTGCAAAAGGTTTTGATTAGTTTGTCTAGTAAATATGATCCAATCTGTGTTGTGATTGAAAGAACTTCTGATTTGAATACTGTGACTATGCAAGAAGTGGTAGGATCCCTTAAGAGTTATGAGCTTAGGTTGAGTAGACATGTGGATGAAATTACAAGCACGGAGCATGCTTTCTCCACTATGGGTTTTATACCTAAAGCACAGAATAAGTCATTCACACAGGGAAATCACAGTAAGGGAAAGAAGAATTGGAAGTCTATGTCTAGGAAGTGGGAAAACAATACTCGACAGCCTGAGAGACAGGGTGAGATCACTGAGGGTGTTAAACAAAAGTGCAAGATCTGTGATAAGGCTCACCATGGAGAGTGTTGGTTCAAAGGAAAACTTAAGTGTCATAACTGCAACAAGTTTGGACATGTAGTGAGAGATTGTCACCAGCCAAAGAAAAACCATACTGCAAATTATTTGAATCATGTTCAAGATAATGCAATGATGTTCTATGATGGTCATAAGGTCTCTGTGCAAGAAAATAGTGGTGTTTGGTATCTGGACAGTGGTTGCAGTAACCACATGACCAGTACTGAATCATTGCTTATCAACATTGACAGAAGTATAAAGTGTAAGGTGAAAATGGGCACAGGGGATTTGGTTGACTCAGTTGGCAAAGGGACACTGATAGTGGAGACCAAAAAAGGCACACGGTTCATACCAGAAGTAATGATTGTACCTGGTTTGGATGAAAATCTTCTCAGTGTAGGACAAATGGTTGAACATGGCTATTGGTTGTTGTTTGGTGATTTCATGGCCTGCATATTTGGAGATCGTGAACTGCAAGATCATGTAGCCATTGTGAAAATGAAGGGAAATAGGTGTTTTCCACTAATGTTTAAATCTATGGACCATATTGTAGCAAATATTGCTACTACTGAAGGTAACACATGGAAATGGCACAGAAGATTTGGGCACTTAAACTATGACAGCCTGAGAATGCTGCAAGAAAGGAGCATGGTGTATAGTCTGCCCTATCTAAAGGAGTACAATCAGGTGTGTGAAAGGTGTACTACTGGAAAGGCTCACAGAGAGGCTTTTAACAAAGAACAGAAATGGAGAGCAAGGTTGCCCTTAGAACTTGTACACACAGATGTGTGTGGACCCATGAGTGAGACTCTTGGAGGTAGCAGGTACTTTCTTACCTTCATTGATGACAAGTCCAGAATGTGTTGGGTCTATTTCCTGAAGTGCAAATCTGAAGTATTCAGAATTTTTAAAATATTCAAGGCCATGACTGAATTACAAACTGGTTACAAACTGAAGAAACTCAGAAGTGACAGAGGAGGAGAGTACACATCTCTAGAATTTGAAAAGTTTTGTGAAGATGTTGGTATTGAAAAGCAACTCACTGTTGCTTATTCTCCCCAGCAAAATGGTATTGCTGAGAGGAAGAATCATACCATAGTAGAGATGGCAAGAACCATGCTTTATGAAAAAAAATTACCACTCAAGTTCTGGGGTGAAGCAGTTCACACTACTGTCTACTTGCTTAATAGGTGTCCTACCAAAGCACTAGAGAACAAGACTCCTTTTGAAGAATTCTGTGGTAGAAAACCAGGGGTAAAACACTTGAGAATCTTTGGTTCTGTTTGCTACACTCATGTGCCAACCCAGTTAAGACAGAAATTGGATGAAACTGGACAGAAAGGTGTATTTGTTGGATATGGGACAAGAGAAAAAAGGGCTACAGGGTGTATGATTTGAAACACAACAAGATCATTGTCTCAAGGAGTGTTATTTTTTATGAAGATGCTGCTCTTAATTGGGAGAATATGGAAACTATGCACTTCTCAGTACCTTTCTCAGAAGCTAATGAGGGTATAAGCATAACTGAGATAGAAAATGGTGTGTGTGAAGAAACTAATATTGGTTCTTCTGATTTATCTTGCCCAAACACAAGAAATGAGTATGTTCCCAGTGTACACAATGATGCTCCTAATGCTGTGAATATGGAGAGTGAAATTCAACTCACAGAAACTTATGACAACACACCAAAGAAGTGGAGAGACCTGAATGAAGTGTTTGCTCAGTGCAGACTCAGTGTCATTGATCCTGAGAACTACAATGAAGCTTCTCAAAATGAAGCTTGGAAGAAAGCAATGAATGATGAGATTACAATGATTAAGAAGAATGATACTTGGAGATTGGTTGATAGGCCAAGTGACAAACCAATTGTTGGGGTAAAATGGATCTTCAAAACCAAGTTGAATCTGGATGGCACTATACAAAAACACAAGGCAAGATTAGTTGCCAAAGGGTACACTCAAAAGCCCGGGATTAATTTTAATGAGACGTTTGCACCTGTGGCTAGATTGGACACTATAAGGACACTCATTGCTTTGGCAGCACAGAAAAGGTGGAAACTGTTCCAGTTAGATGTAAAGTCTGCTTTTCTGAATGGGATCCTTGAAGAGGAAGTGTATACAGATCAACCAGATGGGTATATTGTCAAGGGAGAAGAACACAAAGTGTATCAGTTAAAAAATGCCTTGTACGGTCTAAAACAAGCTCCCATAGCTTGGTACAGCAACATTGATACTCATTTGCTGCAGAGTGGATTTAAAAAAAGTCCAAGTGAGGCCACTTTATATGTGAAACATATGGATGGACAGGGAACTCTGATTGTCTCTATATATGTGGATGACATAGTTTATAGTGGAAGCTGTTTAGAAATGATTGAAGATTTCAAATGTGATATGATGAACAAGTATGAAATGTCAGACTTAGGCTTGTTCCATCATTTTCTTGGAATTGGAGTAATCCAACAAGAAGGGAGCATTTTTATTCACCAGAAAAAGTATGCACTGAGTTTACTGGACAAGTTTGGTTTGAAGAGCTGCAAATCTGTCTCAATTCCCTTACCTCCCACGGATAAGCTAAGGAAAGGTGATGGGAGTGAAGCTGCAGATGAGGAATTGTACAGGAAAATTGTTGGCAGCCTTCTTTACTTAACTGCAACAAGGCCTGATATTTTGTACTCAGCATGTGTACTTGCCAGGTACATGCACTGTCCTTCCATCAAACATCTTGGCACTGCAAAGAGGATCCTCAGATATGTGCAAGGAACTGTAGACTATGGAATTAAGTATGAAAAAGGAAATGCAGCCCTACTCATAGGATTTTGTGACAGTGATTGGAATGGAGATGAAGATGACATGAAGTCCACATCAGGGTATGCTTTCAGTTTTGGCAGTGGTGCATTCTCTTGGGCTTCTGTAAAGCAACAGAGTGTTGCACTCTCAACTGCTGAAGCCGAGTATATGAGTGCCTCAGAAGCTACCACTCAAGCTACATGGCTGAGATTTGTGCTGCATGATTTTGGTGAAGAACTGATCGAACCAACTCCTTTGATGTGTGATAACACATCAGCAATTGCAATGTCAAAGAATCTGGTATTCCATAAGATGTCTAAACATATCAAGAGGAAGTTTCATTTCATCAGAGATGCAATTCAGGAAGGAACAATTGATCTGCAATACTGCAAAAGTGAGGAACAACTAGCAGACATTTTCACCAAAGCGCTTGCTAAAGACAGATTATGTGCTTTGAGGGACAAGCTTGGCGTAATCTCAGTTAAGACCTTAGAAGGGAGTGTTAGCTGATTAAGGTCTAAACTATGTTTTCCTTATTTTAGCAAGTGTAAATAAATCTGTTAGTGATCAAGGGCTGAGATTAGATAATATTGTGCTAGGCTCAGATGTGAGCATGTGTCAAGATCTCATAGGATCTTGTAATGAATGGTATGATGAGCTCATAGGCTCTCGTAGCTCCTCTCTCCCTAGTAGTCATGTAAATGTTGAGGAAAGAATGAAATATATTCTGAAGAACAATCTTGGCTCTCTCTGTGATTTTGAGCGCTCACTGCATAACCTGAGATTCTAACACATACTTGTGAGGCGAGCGCTCTCCTACTTAAGCATCGCATCCACGAAGTCCACCACCTTCGCCAGCGCCTCTCCTCTTACAAAACATATGCCCACCATCGTTACCGCACGCAGACAACTACTTTCGTCAGCCCCCGTCCTGCACAAACAACCAGCACCCCCAACCCCACATGATTTGCAAAGTTATCCACATGGATTACGTCCTCAGTTGTTAACTTGTTCGAGAAAGTTAACAAAGTGTTTATACGTAATTCATGGTATTATCTGCTCTGCATTGGCTCCAGTTGGCCTTTGCAATTAGTTTTGTTGGTTTCTTTGTTAGTGTTTTGGTAAGTTAAAATAGTTTGGTCTAAATCGTCTTCCTGTGGTTATCAAGTTGGGTATTTTCTGGTCTTTGTTGGCCTAACTTGTTTTTCTCTTTTAGGGCACATGCGTAAACTTATATTTATATGTAAAGTTTCTTACATAGGAGAACATTAAGTAAAAGGGATGAGCTAAATAATTTGATATCGAACTTCGTTATCACGGAAGTCAAACCTAAACTTTCTATTCACATGAAGAAAAAACGCTACGAGATTGTAGTACTGGTGGGTAAACAATACGTTTGTTTTGCTGGAACGTGCTGTTTAAAAAATGAAAAACGTTGTATTGCAGCAACTTTCGTGCTAACTAATAATACATAATGCATGGTTGTTGATATTAATTTATCATATGTGCACGTTCCGTTAGTTAATTTTATATTTGTCACGATAACCACATGACTCATTGGTGATTAATAGTTATTATTAATATTCAAAGCCGAATTATTTATGCTAAGACGCAGGATCAAGTTTTGATTTAACCAAGTGATATGACTCAGAATCCAACTTACACTATATTTGGATGAGAGAAATAAACTTGGAATTTGGATAAAATCAGAATTTATAAATTGAAATGCACCAATTCCGTTGTTTGGATTCATAAGCATAGAAATTTAGAATTTCCGCATGGAAAAAAAAAACTTGAAATTTGGGATCTCCAATTCCCAAGTTTAAATTCCATATAAATAGGTGTCATTTCTCAATTTCTATGATTGAGAGTTTAAAAATAACAAATTCCGTATTCAATTCCATTGTTTTTTTTTGTTAATCAAACAAGAAAATTCATAAATTCTAAAAAAATAAATCCCGTCATTTCAATTTCTGTCATTTTAAAGTTCCTTAATAATCTTAAATATCTTCATTCAAACATAGTATTAATTTTTTTTTATTTAGAAATGTTGAACTAATTGTCTGGAGCTTAGCTAGCGTTGGTCGTTGATGAGACCTAGTTTAGGCTAAATGACAAAATGTACAAAGGATGTTCATTTAACTAAAAGATTTTTTTTAATGGGAACTTTAACGAAAAACTCCTGGTACTGTTCATTTTAACGAAAAACCATATTTTTACGCTAAAAAGGTTAATCCTGGTACTATTCACTTTACCCTTTATTTTGTCCTTATCATTAAAAATCAAAGTTTTAAAGCTCTTTTCATTAGTTTTTTTTTTTTTTTATGCACCGATTCATTTACAATAGATGATGGGTCATTTGAGCTAAGCTAATATGATATTGAATTCGTCATCGATGGATGTCACTTTAAACTTCCAACTTAGACGATAGTGCTAAGTGATTTATTTAATTAAAAATTGAGTGCAAGATTTGGTATCTTACTCGTTATTCACAAGAGTTAATCTCAAGATTTTATAATAACAAGTAGAGAAGAATGTCACTAGGTTGTAGTAATAAGGTTTTTTTAGCCACAATGGTCCTTAAGATTAGTATAACTTTTTACTTTGGTCCCTGATATTTAAAATCAATATAAGTGGTCCATGAGTTTATTTACCATCAATCATTTTGATCATTCCATACAAAATTTCCGTTAAATAAGGATAAAATGACAAAAATGCGCTTAATTTTTGTGAAATCATTTTGACTCATTATTTATTAAATTGAACATATTTTTGTCATTTTGGTCCTTATTTAACAGAGATTTTTCACGAAATGACCATGTTGATGCACAAAACCGAAAGGGTCTTGGAACAACGTAAATTCGACCGTAAATCTACAAGAAAGTAAAGAACACAAAATGTATCGTGGTTCACCCCAATGTTTGGGCTACGTCCACACTGATGTTGATATTGTTTCACTCTGAATGGTGAATATACAAGAAGGCTAGAGGCAGTGTGCTCTCTAGCCTATTTTCTGTGTTTGCCCTCTCTGAGATGTTTTCTCTCTTCTCATGGCCTAAACCTTGACTTCCCCTAATAAGGAGAGTGAAGAGTCCTTTTATAGAATAAGGGCTCCTCACTTATTACATATTTGCCCATTCATTTATTACATAATTACATTTGAGTCCCCCGAGTATTTATACGAGGTCTAAATACGGAGGCCCTAAATATGATACAAACAGTAGTCCCCAAGTCTTTAGTCAAGAGAGTCTTTTGGCTGGAGACTTAAAATTCAGTCCATGTGTAGGCCAAAGTAACTAGATGCCGTCTAGAACTAATACTCGATATGAGACGGTACTCAATGTGAAATGATGCTCAACTAGAAGTAGCATATGTTGCGAGGCTGCTCGGCTTGTGGCTTATGTTGCCTTGGTTGGCTCGGCTTGTGGCGTTGAAGGTGAGGGAGTCCCTTTTATAGAATAAGGGCTTGCTCATCAATACATAAATGATGGGCTAGAGTTGATGCTTGCGGCGAGGCTGTTACTCAGCAGGTAGCGATGCTCTCTAATGATGGTGAGGGAGTCCTTTTTATAGAATAATGGCTCGCTCCTCAATACATAAATGATGGGCTAGAGTTGATGCTCGCGGCGAGGCGGTTGCTCAGTAGGTGACGATGCTCTTTAATGATGGTGAGGGAGTCCCTTTTATAGAATAAGGGCTCACTCCTCAATACATAAATGATGGGCTAGAGTTAATGCTCGCGACGAGACGGTTGCTCAATAGGCGGCGATGCTCTCTAATGATGGGGAGGGAGTCTCTTTTATAGAATAAGAGCTCGCTCCTCAATACATAAATGATGGGCTAAAGTTAATGCTCGCGGCGAGGCGGTTGCTCAGCAGGCGGCGATGCTCTCTAATGATGGTGAGGGAGTCCCTTTTTATAGAATAAGGGCTCGCTCCTCAATACATAAATAATGGGCTAAGTCCCCCAAGTATTTTTCATGAGGCCCAGTTGCGGAAGCCCAATATATGGTACATAGTGTAGTCCCTCAAGTCTTCAGTCAATAGAGTCTATTGGCTGGAGACTTCAAATTCAATCCATGTATGGCTCGAAGTGACGGTTGTTCGGAGGCGGTCTTTGTATACCATGCACTGAAGCTTTGAAAGTGAAGTTTTATAGGTGAGGCTTTGAAAGTGAAGCTTTAAAGCTGTAGCTTTTGTAAATGAAACTTTGAAGTCAGAGCTTTGTAAATGAAACTTTCGAAGCTGGAGCTTTTGTAAATGAAGCTTTCGAAGCTGGAGCTCTATAAATGAAGCTTTTGAAGTTGGAGCTATGTAAATAAAGCTTTCAAAGGTAGAGCTCTGTAAATGAAGCTTTCAAAGGTGGAGCTCTGTAAATGAAGCTTTCGAAGCTGGAGCTCTGTAAATGAAGCTTTCGAAGCTGGAGCTCTATAAATGAAGCTTTCGAAGCTGGAACTCTTGTAAATGAAGCTTTCGAAGCTAGAGCTCTATAAATGAAGCTTTCGAAGCTAGAGCTCTATAAATGAAGCTTTTGAAGCTGGAGTTCTGTAAATGAAGCTTTCGAAGCTGATTGACATGAGTGATGCTCATGGATGTTGACATGAGTGATGCTCATGAATGTTGACATGAGTGATGCTCATGAATGTTTATGTATGATTGACATGAGTGATGCTCATGTATGATGGTGATTATCATGAGTGATGCTCATGTATGATTTTTTGGAGGACGGGTTGTACTTCTGATCATCTGGTTGGTGATAATAATATGATTTTGTTTAGGACAGGTTGTACTTCTAATCATCTGGTTGGTGATAATAATGGCAGGCTACTGAATAATTTTAGAGTACTGGACGTACTTTTAATCACCTAGTTGGTGATAATAACGGTAGGCTGCTGAATAATTTTGGAGTATTGGACGTACTTTTGATCACCTGGTTGGTGATAATAGAAGGTGTCCAGTTAGACAAGAGATCACCTTGAGCATGTGGCTCATCAATTTATAAGTTGGTAGACTTCTTTAATCAGCAACAATGTTGATCAATGGCTCTAGTTGCTCAATAATTTCTGACAATAAATCACAGTATAAGTATGACCGTATAATAAATAAATCAAATTGACAAAGTTTGTCAAGGAAAAAATATTGTACTGTGTGCCTTCTGTGAATAAATGGTTTATTATGTTGTGTGATAAATGATATGTTGCATAAATTAACAATATATTAGGTATTGCCTAAATGTGTGTGTATATATATATATATATAATCATGAATAAGTGATTTATTCAGTTGTTTGATAAATGAATGCTGCATAAATCAACAATATATTAGGTATTGCCTAAATATGTGTGTATATATATATAATCATGAATAAATGATTTATTCAATTGTTTGATAAATCACATGTTGTATAAATCAATAACGTGGTAGTAATCATGTGATATCAGAAATAATATTATTTAATCATAAGTCATCATGACATAAAAATAATAAAATTATTATTTTATAATTAACCATCATGACAAAAATAATAAGATATTAAATAAACAAATGATAATTTTAAATAAATCAGCCAAAAGATAAAACACTTATCTTTTTCCATATGGTCGACAGTTGCAGGTTGTTGATGCGCACCTACTCGAGCGTTTTACTTTTTCTTTTCTCTTTTGGCAGATGGCAGACATCAACATAGCCTGTTATCTTTGGCGGGGTCGGTTAATAATGGTGAGCTCAGAAACAGCTCCATATCTCTTTTTGTCATCCATGACGCAAGCTTCCATTTCAACAGTGCCATTTCCAAAAGCGCATCCGCTTGCTCCACAAACAGAGATCGAGAGGAGGAGGAAGAGCGTTTGGGGTCGGTCGGAAGTAAAGAGAGATGGAGTCGTCCTTGGGGATGGAGACGGAAAGAAGCGCCGCGAGTTGCTGCTGCCTCATCATCATCATCATCATCATCATCATCATCATCACGATAACCATGTGGTTGAGGCTGGCCCACCGCAGATGTGTCCCTGCTGAGAGTTTCGAGCGGGAGTCCACCACGACTGCTATGCTCAAAGACCGGAGTGTTGACCAGAGCTTTGACCGGCATGTGTCCCTGCCGAGAGTTTCGAGCGGGAGTAGCTATGCAAAGAGCTTGTTCTGTGAAGGTGGAAGTTGTGGTGGTGGTTCCTCATGTTGTATATTATGGCAGAGTGGGATTGAACAAGAACTAGGCACATAATAGTTAAGCATGAAACAACAGATTGGGAGCAGAAAAGAGCCATTACAGATTATTGGGTGATGAAGAAAAAGTAAAAGCTAGCTGAAAAAAGGAACTAGAGAGAGAGACTGTCACTGTCTTTCTTTTTGTTTTTGAATGTCTGTGAGGTGCAGGTGGCTGCTTGTGCGGCAGAAAGCTTCATTTCTTGGAGGTGGTAGAGGTGTCGAAGTCGTCCTCCAATCTCTGCTGTAACTCGGAGGAGGAGGAGATGGCGTCGTTAGGGTCGACGAAGCCCCAGTCGGGACCATACGTAGAGGACGCTAGTGGGTAGCACATGGAGGAGGACGACAGAGTCCCCGGGCCAAAGGTAGTTCTATCCAAATTCCAAGATGGTGAAGCCATGTCCAGGTCGGGTCGGCACCGTCGTCTCCACGTCGAAGAAGGCTATTTCGAACCGATCCTCGCTCCGATTCACCATGCTTAGCCCCTGACTAATGTTGTACACAATCAGCACACCCACCACAAAACTCCAATGCAACTCACTGCTCAGCATTCTGAACCAATTTATGGGCGTCCATAGCAAATCTCAGACACCCTTTACTGGAGTTTGGTTCTCTGACTCGGGGCGAAGGCTTTCTTTTTCATGTTCTTCTGCTTCCATTTCCATGGCTGATAATTTTGATTTTCCTTCAAAATTTGAGAACAATAAAACACACCTAGTTGATATATCTTGGTTTTCTAAGGTGGGTTTGTCGATTTGGTTCTTGGTTTCTGCAGATTCACGATGGAGGTGAAAAATTAAGAGAGAACCGACATAGCTTTTCGTGTCGTTTCCCACAGACGGCGCCAAATGTTGATGCACAAAACCGGAAGGGTCTTAGAACAACGTAAATCCGACCGTGAATCTACAAGAAAGTAATGAACACAAAATGTATCGTGGTTCACCCCAATGTTTGGGCTACATCGATATTGTTTTACTCTGAATGGTGAATATACAAGAAGGCTAGAGGCAGTGTGCTCTCTAACCTATTTTCTGTGTTTGCCCTCTCAGAGATGTTTTCTCTCTTCTCATGGCCTAAACCTTGACTTCCCTTAATGAGGAGAGTGAGGAGTCCTTTTATAGAATAAGGGCTCCTCACTTATTACATATTTGCCCCTTCATTTATTACATAATTACATTTGAGTCCCCCGAGTATTTACACGAGGTCTAAATACGGAGGCCCTAAATATGGTACAAACAGACCAAAATGATTGATGGTGGACAAACTCAGGAACCGCTTCTATCGATTCCAAATCTCAGCGACCAAAGCGAGAATTTATGTCAATTTTATGGACCATTTTAGATAAAAAGCCTTATAATACTCTGCCCAAAATATATAATTGTATTAAAACAATGTGAAGTTAGTATAAAAATTTAAAAAGGAGAAAGAAAAAAAGCAAATAATGATTTTGAGGCCATATATTCCGGAAATGGATCATCTCTGGGTCCCTTCCATCTAATCTTCCTCATTAAATAATCCGAGATCTTGAAATTTAATCCAACGATTGAAGTTATTATAACTTTTAAAATGAGCCCATGTTTTTAGCCATTGGATCAAATTTCAAGAGCTCGGATTATTTGATGAGAAGGATTAGATGGAAGAGATCTGGAGAGGATCCATTTCCATATATTCCTCTCATCCCATGAATACAATATAAAGGAAGGTATTTATTAAAAATATCAAATTAGAATTTTATTTATACAACTCAATAGTCAATACACAACGCATGTTGTTCTAGACAAACATATTTAGGGTACTACAGACAGAATAATCGTACACCTTTGTGCCAAGTAAGTTCTTCTCGTCCACCTCGAAAAAATTATTTACGGTTATAACAATGAAAAAGCCATATTTTCAGTTGTAACGAAAGAGGAAAAAAAGAGCACCATTTTGTTTTTTAGACAACAATGTCTTTGTCACATCACATGTACATGATAACGCACAAAACCAAATTCCCAAACTTCTGCTATAAAAACGTTATTTGGGGTAATAAATCTACAAGCAAGGAAATCATCAAAGATTCAAGATTGAAGACGGAGAGAAACAGGCGCCATTATTTGCCTTGCTCTCTCTCTCTCTCTCTCTCTCGAACTTTGTGTCCCCAACTATCCGAAGCCACTTGCAACGTCTCCTTTTTCTTCTTTCAAATAAGAAAAAAGTTAAATAACGGACTCGGTGTAAATACAATACAAACATAGGTCAACACACCCTCCTAAATCCCTATTCACCTACTCCCCTTGTTCTTCCTCAAGCGGCTTTGATTTCACGGTAAGTCCTCTATCTCTCTCTCTCTCTCTCTGGAATTTTGTTTGGGTTCTCTCTCTTTCTCTCTCTTCCGCTCAATCTCTATGGTTATATGTAGTTGCAGAATTTGGGAAGTTTGAATTTGTTTCTGGGTTTTTATGGTTCTGCCTCTGATTGAATCTGTTTTCCTTTATCATCCTCGAAAAGAAGACTTGGGTTGTTCATATTTTTCTCCTCGCTCTGATGGGCCGGTGCTTGATTTTCCATATGTTTTAAAGTTAAAGTTTTTAATCTTTATGGTTATAGATGTTGTTTTTCTTTTTCGAAGTGATAATTTCAAGTTAATTGGATTATTGAAAGGAGGTATACTTTCAAAGATTAAGATGGGTATGTAGCTTGAAGATAATGCTGCTTCTACTTATCTAGATTACTGGGTTTTGCCCCTTTGTGCGTATTTTGCAGTGGTTCAGAAATTCAAGTTTTACAGGATTCGGCTGTTTGATCCCACGCCATTAGGGTTTTTGATGAAATACATGAAAAAGTAGTTGGTAGTTGCCAGGACGTAACTCTGCATTATGAAGCCTAAAAACCCTCAAATCACATGTTTCTGGTGGTGGTGGGAGAGATTGGTTTCTGGTTATAGTCTTATATGTTAATTTCCTTTCTTAAGAGCTTAATAGCATCCAATTTTATATGGAATTTGTGCTTGATTTTCAATAGCTTGTTGGGGTTTTATATTATGTGCTGCTGTTTAATGATAATGGTTCTATACTTCTGGGAATCGAAAATTTATTTGCTGCAGAGCTCCCAGTTTCCTTTGTGTTTGAGGAGGGATAAGTTTCCTATATGTTTCCTATATGTTTCCTCTTGTTTCGACGTATCTGGAACCCCTGCCCCTTCTTTTGTTTAACTTGAGAGTAATATTTACTTTCTGTGGCTATGAAATCTAGTTTGTTACCTTTTTTTTTTTTCTTGGAGGGACAATTCGAAATCTAGTCATTACCTTGTGTGTGCATCTTTTCACCATCATCTTCATTATTTTGGTTTTCACCTCAGTTTCATGTTCTTCCGTAGTTATGGATTTTCTCAGGTCTTCCTTTCTGATTTGAACATGATTGGGGGAATTTCTATTATTGTGCAATATGCTCTCATGCTGTCGTATACTGTTGTGGTAGAAAAACACTTAATATCAGCTAAGAATATGATTTATCAAAGCCAAGATCCGACCTTCCAGCACCGGGCAGGTGTCAGACTCTAAACATCGTGTTACCACTTAGCAGAGTCCTGTGTTTTTAATAAACAGTCGCTACCCCCTGTTATGTGCTGCTTTCCTAATCAAAAGATAGGAGAGCACCCCTTATGGGGTCATTTTGCCGAGTTACTTCGACTTGGTTCTGTGAAGCAGCATGGCCAGTGCCCCTTCCACAATTTGGTTGTTTTTGTTTCCTTGTTTTTGGTTGGTGAATGTGGATTTCTGGATGCTTTTTTATTGCGAATGAACAACTTTGTGAGAGTATTGTGGTAGCATTATGAACTTCTTGTGAATGTATGTTATTATAGCTGTACTAGTATTTATAATCCGATTTTCTTGTCACCATTTCCAACTTATCTTCAACTAATACGTTGTGTTTGGATACATGCAGACCAAGCAGATCAGACATTTTATGGATAAAGCAGGACTTGGCAAGGAGGCTCCTGAAGAAGTGACTCGTGAGTCGCTTATTTCCATTTCTTACTCTGAACCAGAGAAGAATCTGACTTCAAATCTCTCTTCTGAAAAGTCGAATGGCGAGGCAATAGATGCTGATGGAGAAGAGAAGTTTAGGTCTGAATTGATCTCCATTTCCTATGCAGAGTCACCGGAAGTTGGAGGCTTACCGGTTACCATGGGAGAACTTAAAGGCTAGGGTGCAGGCGGTTCCCGTATCACTAGAAACCAAGTAATACTGTGTGTATGGACTTGTATTGTGTGGAAGCTGTTTACATATTCTGTAAAATAAACCTTAGAGTTCCTTGAGACAATGAATTAAAAAACCATTCCTGTCTTCTGTGTCCGTGTGCTGCTGATTGTGAAATCTGGGTTTTGTATATGCTGCCTCAAATTTTATTCTAAATCTTTTGGCACTTCTGTTATCTATTGTTGGGTCTCAAAGCTCACCTGCAATGAATAAATATGAACTGTAAATATTTTTAGGTCTTCATGTAACAATGTCCTAAATTTTTCATCCCCATGAGGGACGGATCCAAGATTTAAAACTCGGGTGGGCTGAACTTGGTAGACAACTATCAAAATACGAAAATTTACTTTCTTACTAAAGGAAAATTTTGAAACTTGAGAATTTTTATGTACTTAATTGACTTTTTTTGTTTGTTTTAACAAACGGTATTATCAATGCTAAGGAGGAGAGGGGAGGATATAGCCTCATAATGAGCTAGCAATAAGATGATTCAAATTCATCTTTGGCAAGAATCAAAACCTAAGACCTCTCACTTACAAGTAAAGACGAATATCACTAGATTAATGACTTTTAGCCTACCATTTTTCAAATTTTCTTGTATCATAATAGGAGTTTTGTGTTAAGAAAATTTAAGTTGTAAAACGCACAGAAATAAAAGGTTGTGAGGAATGCTAGGTATATTTCTCATTTATCTTCTTTGTGCTTTTCTCATTTAGCTTTTGACATGTGTACTTCACTATCAGATTAAATTAAAAATTTTAATGTCATGAAAATATAAATTATTTGTTCCCCTTGGACCATCTCCAACCCTTGGGCTAAAAGCCAAATTTTTTAGCCCGGAAAATTTGGCTTTTAGCCCAGAAACATCTTTTCTGCTCCAACCATTCTGCCCTAAAATTTTAGCCCGGAATTATTAAAGAATGAACTTAGGATAATTTTTTTCTTAAATCAATTTTCTTTTAAAAAAATAAATATGTAGATTATTGTAAATTAATTTTATGAACATTTTAATATAAAAAAATTTAAATTCCGATAAACATTTGGCATTTAGCCCGGGGGGAAAGCTAGGGGGTATTTGGCCCAGAAATAACATTTGGCATTTAGGCTAAAATTTTAACTTGGGTTGGAGAGTGTTTGGGGGGTAATTTGGGGGGTAATTTGACTTTTAGCCCAGGTTTGGAGATGGTCCTATGCACTTCAAAATAAGTTTCAGCTTCTTCTGTGATTACAATCATTTTTGTATTCTCTTTCGTTGTAGTCAAGTTTTACTATTGTGTTTATGAGCTTGGCTACAATGCTACGATTCACTCAATAATATGAGTTTTATGCAAAAACTTAAGCATTGCAAGGATCCATTAGATCTTCATATGTAAGATCAAATTATTGATTTTCGGACTACTCAGTGGTATGTGTTGAGATCTAAAATTATGTTATTTTGGACATTTACTTAATTAAACACAAACAGTACTTAACGAAAACTGGTCGCACAATATACAATGAACGGATAAAATGTTACGATGGTTAGGATCCTCGCAAAGAGTATCCTCATCCGTATGGTGGTATCTATATAGTATATACACACACTACTTTTTCTACGAGGAATTTTGTGAAGAGGGGTCTCTATATTTTCACCATATTCTCATAAATTTAGACGATTTTTGCAGATATTTAACAATAGATTAATGGCTTCAGAAATCAGAATTTATATAGTAAAACTAAAAACTGTGTGTGCAGTATATGATATGTGGCTGAGATTAATGAAGACTAGGACTCTAAGATCATGACAAGTGTCTTAATATGAGTGTATTTGTTAGTATTGTTGTTGGGAAAGTAAGAGGATTTGAGTTTGTTAGTTAATTACAGTAAGCTTTGTATTAAGCTCTCCTCTCTCTCAATTTTATAATCATCTTCTTGATTCTCTTTATGAAATATTCAGTTCTTGTTTCATTTCATCTTCCAATTTAAGGTGCTATCAGAGCCATTAACTCAAGATTGATTAAACTAATACTATAATAGTCATTAACCAATTAGCTCTTGATCTACGAGTACTCATCTTCTTCTCAAATTTAAAGATGTATCCTACTTAGTACCACTATTTAGTGATATTCTTCTTCATTTATAATAAGAGATTTTGGATTCAAAAATCAAGAATGGTAAGTTCGCAACCAATTTATTCTCTTACACCTTTAATATAAATATATCATTTTATAAAAAAAAAAATTGTACCAAATTTAAATCTCCCTCCCTTCTCCCACTAAAACAGAACAATCATATATAAATTTTCGAGATCAATTTTCTGCTCTAGATACCATTATTAGAGCAACTCCAGCGGGGGAGGTTGCTTGGGGCTAGGCATTCAAACAGGAGCAAATTGCTGGGGGGATAGGCTCCAGCGTTGGGAAGCCCGAGTGACAGGCGAAGCCCGAGGAGCAGGCCGGACGTGGATTGAAAAAGAAAGAAGTAAGTAATGCTTGAGTCAGTGTACTATACTATTCGTATCTAAGTTTGAATTCTTTTAGGCTTATTTTATTAACACCCCACATTTTTTTTATTACACCTCATATACTTAATACACTCTACATCTACTTTTTAACTAAAAATTTATATTAATACACCCCACTTATTTTCCAATACTACCCTTACACCCCAAACCCCTCTACATACACCTCACACCCTACTTAAACCTACAATCAAACTCTTTGTTAATTACATTATTCAAATAGTTTTTGGTGTTTTGTTTTTCTGCAAAGAGCTTGCTAGAGTTTTGGGGGAGAAGAGAGTCATAGATTTCTCAGATATGTGGATCACGTTATGAGAAGAAGTATATGCCCATATTGTCTTTCTTGCTTATTTTATGTTTGAATATTTCTGGGCAACTATAGGATCAAAAAATAAATTTTAATATTACAATTCATGCCTGGTATCTAAAGCTCCACCCAAAAGTCCTTTTGCATATCAATTAGAGATTTTAAATGATTTTCATGCAATGGAAACTGTATGTCAAGAGATGTATTTATGAAGAAATATATAAGCACATGCATTTTTTTTTTAAATTCTAATAATACAAAAGTTGGAGATGACATCTTAGTTTCAAATTTACAGGTGATATAGATGTTGGAATTAATGTCGAAGTTACAAATGATACATATGTTGTAGTCAATACCCAAGTGACAGAGCAACGGACGACGTTGAAGCCTCCAAAACATTGATTTCATGTTTCATTTTTCAAAATTAACCTCTTTTTTTCATTAACTATGTTGTGCTTTTAGTTAGGGTTTTGTTTTATAATGGAATTGAGAGTATCTTCAAGAGCTTGAAAGAAAACAATCTTAGAATACATATCGACAAATAGTTGGGGTGTATTCAGAAAATAATTTTTTTTTTTTATTCATATATGGCCTAAATAGTAATTGCATATTAGGGTATATAAGTTATTTAGTAATAAAATATCATGTGGGGTTTATTCCTGTTTAGAATTTAAACGAATTTAGGGTAATTATTCTTTTGTTCCTAAGTTCGACATCAAGTTATTTATGATTAATTGTGAAACTTATCTCAACCCCTTTTGCTTAATATCTTACTATGGAAGAAACTTTAACACACACACACACACACACAAACAAGCCTTTTATGCAAAGGATTCCCATTTTTTCCAAAAAATGGGGACTAGATGTGGGGCCCACTCCACATCGAACTTCAACGATCCGAACCGTCTAGTTTGTAAGTCTTGATTCATAGATCATCCTTGCAAAAATTCAATTCAATCCAAAATCATTTGCCTATTTAATTATTAAGATAAAATTTCATTGTTTCTTATATAACAAAGTATTCGTTAATTTTTTTTAACCCAATTAGATATCTTAAATATTTCCGATTTGGCTAATATTTTGCAAGGATGATCCATTAGGTACAACTTGAAAAATAGACGGTTCGAATCGTTAAAATTCGATGTCGTGTGAACCCCACAACTAATCTCCATTTTTATGAAAAAAATAAGGATCCCTTCCTTTAAAGTCTATATAGACACACGCTTTTAATTTACATTTTAGTGGGGCCTCACTTCATAATGTATTTAAATGATCCAACCGTATATTTTTTTTATTTCTTATCTCAAAGATCATGTGTACAAAATATCACCTCAATCCAAAACCATATGATCATTGGATTAAAATTAGTGATTCTTAGTAGAACCATGTTTCTCCAATTTTTTCACTACAAGTGAATGTTTAATTTTAGATTTGTCTAATTTTTTTTATAAAGATGATCCAATCCAATGATATGAATATATAAGGTTAGGATCTAGAGAAACGTGCTTTTGACAAAAATTTGACACCTTTGTAGGGGTCATGCTTTATGTACTACAATGGCCACACCATCTATATTTAAGTACATGATTCATGGATCATCTTTGAAAAAAAATTAGACAAATTAATCTAAAACCAATAAAACATTCACTTGTAGTGAATAAAATGAACAAATATAGTTGTACCAAGAAACACTAAATTTAATCAAACGGTCATATATGATTTAGGATTTAGGTATTTTGGTGGACATAAAAAATGGACTTTTGAATCGTTGAAATACATTACAGAGTAGGCCTCACTAAAACTGTGTAAAAAACGTGTGTCTCTGAATCTTAACCTACATAAATATATATATGTGTGTCAAAAGTGTGTGTCTCCAGATCTATCCACAAGGATTTTTTTTTTTTAATATGGACTAGTTGTGGGGCTCATTCCACATCAAACTTCAACGATCCGAATTGTCTATTTTCCAAGTTACACTTCATAGATCATCCTTGCAAAATATTAGCCAATTCAAAAATATTTAAGGCATCTAATTGAGTTTAAAGAAATTGATGAACACTACGTTCTAAAAAACATTGAAATTTCATCATGACAATCAAATGTGTAAAATAGACGGTTTAGATCGTTGAAGTTCGATATGAAATGACCTCACAACTAGTCCTCATTTTTATAAACAAGGGGATCGCTTTAGATAAAGGCATTCTCTTGTTTATTTTCTTCACTACAAATGAATATTAATGATTTTGAATTTGTCTAATTTTTTTCAAGAATGAGTTGTGAATAATTTACTAAAATATAGACGGTTAGAATAGTTAAAACATATTATGAAGTGAGTCCTATAAAATGAGAGTCAAAATGTATGTCAAAAACGCTTTATCCTGAATTTTAACCCCCATATATGTAATGATTGTGAGTATTGAAAATTAGGGACTCAACTCTTTAGTTTAGTAAGTGGTTAGAATTTTATATCTGGTGTTTGACAACAATCCAACAAACACGAAAGAGGTCAAGTGGTTGGATAATGTATATCCCATATTTAAATGGTTGGATAATATACGTAATGCAGTATACATATGAATCAAAATCACCACTAATGAAGTCAGTCCAAACGTGATCCAGGACGAATCTGAACTAGCATGAACCCATTTTTGTGCTGTCACTTTAAGGAACATAAGATATATAACTTTTTTAACTCCTCGTCTGTTGTGAGTTGCAATCACTAGTTCTTGGAGAAACACATAATCACGCCTTACTTATCTTGTTTCAGATTTATATTATTAACACGTAAATTTGTGCAACAAAAAAAGGATAGGCCAGTTCTTTTCTTTGATGCCATGTTTACTTTTTATCTTTCTTTTTGGAGAAAAGTTGGGCATGTGTTTCATTAATACAGCAATTTATATTTTCATTAATATAAAATACGAGGTATACTATTTCATCTTTGTTAATGACATAGTAGATACGTCTAATAAAAGATAAATCATTGTCTTATACTGTATTATGTGTACATAAAAAATCGCTCGCAAATTACAATATATTTAATATACTACTTAGCCAATTACGATACGTGGTTTGCTTTATTTCTTGTTAGTGCTTTTTTTTTTCTTTTTTTTTCTTTTTAAGAATTTGCCTTTACAAACTTTTCAAATCTTATAGTCGAACACAAAAACGTTATACTAAAAAGTTGAACTAATGTCTACACCTCTCGTAGGAGCTTCAATCAAAGAACAACCTCTTATAAAGTTGTAACACACCCTCGTGCTAGTTATAACAATTTCTTGTGGGATTACCTTTCGTGGGATTTACCGTCAACAACTTCATTTAACATTGACATCGTCCATTAAAACAGAAAATTAACAAACTATAGTGTGACATCGACCTTAACTATAGTACCACAGGATCACCCCTAGTGAATTTTACCAAAAACAACTACTCTTAACAATGGCATCGGCCTTCACAATTTCAACAACAGAAAATCAACATCTATGTAGGATTACCTTTCGTGGGATTTACCTACTCACATCACGGAATTACCCTTCGTGGGATTTACTGTTATCAACTTCTTCAAACTTCATCGTATAACCAGGCTTACTGTAGGTACATACGAACAACTGAGTTGGTTAGACTCAACATTATAGGCTGTGATCCTGTGGCACTCTTACAAATGAAGACTCTTACGAGACCTTGCTGCTTTGCAAAATGACACCAACCCACTGTTAGATACGAATAGACATTTGCGAAGGAAAAACTATTTCAAATTCAGGCAACCTTTTCCTACTGCTTCAAGACCTGTATCTGTTTCAAGAATCCATACCCATTTCTCCAAACATATCAATATGCAACTATACCTAAAACGTAACAAATTCGCTAACTTTCTAACTTCGACATTCTTCAATTATCAACTTCAATGAATACTATATACTCAAACATTCTTGGCATCGGCCATATCAATTCTGAATTCATAAAACTCATAAACTTCAACAATTGACAACTCTTTGAACAAGCAACTTCAGAAATTTCTTCAACTACCAACATTTCTTGCAATCAGCCTTAATCATATACTCAAAACCCCGAAACAGATCATATATAATTCTCACCAACATTGTCGTACCCAGTGCACAAGGCTCCCGCTTTACGCAGGGTCTGGGAGAGGTGAATGTTGGCTAGCCTTACCCCATTTATGGAGAGGCTGCTCCCAAGATATATAATTCTCACCAACACTGCATAAAATTTCATTGACCCAAAAACACAAACACCTTATGTGCAAAATTGAAGAAACAAGGAAATGTAACGACCTGATTCCAACAACGCCACCAGAAAAGATTATAGCAAGATCACCAATCCAAGACCAGCAACTAGACTCCAAGAACTTCAAGAACCATACCCAAATCCAATGCAAGTTTAGTGAAACATTATGGAAGGAAGAAGCAGAGAACCATACCAAAATCTGCATAGAGCCCCAGAGGGAAAAGAGTCAAATTCCACACCAAGCTGCACAATTTTTAAACTTTCCTCCACACCAGCTACCAACACAGCAATTCAGAGTTCCACTAAGGGAGACAACGATCCGAATCACAATAAGCAATTAGATTATTAAGGTTAAGGCTTCGAGACGCTGCAGGCTCGCGATCTCCGTCGAGGTAGAGATGAGTATTCTTGTATTGGGTTAGAGGGGTGGTAATATGTTTGCTAGATGCCGTATGTGGAAAAGATGTGGTAATACTTTCAAGAACGGAAGAAACAATTTTGACAACCCAGATTGCGGAAGCCTAGATGAAAAATCAACCAAGAAGTTACGGACCATCGAGGATGCACTGAAGAAAATCTAATGAAAAACGATGAAAATGACGAAATCTAATGAAAAACGGAACCACCAGGATCATGGCTTGAGCCTGTGGCTCTGATACGATGTTAACTACATTGCAATGTCTGGGAATTGAAAAAAAAATCAAGAAGAAAAGATGATTACAGAAGGATGAACACATAGAGTTTTAGAGAGAGAGAGAGAGAAATATGATTCGTATTAACTCACTAAATGAATATTACACACTTTTTTTTTATAAGAAAAATCCTAACTACTTCAACCAAATACTAACAAACTTAGTAACTGTATTACACTTGTACCCTTAATAAAAACAAAACACATAATTTTTTTTTCTTACTTCTTACTATTGCATCCACCATGCATTCTAATTTCTAATTAAAATTTTCACATCCCAACAAATTAAACATTGCAGCAAAGTAACAAAGTACAATCTAATTATATTGAATGTTGATTTGATTGTGAAATGAAACATAATTGTATGTAATGAGACAGCTAATAAAACAATGTGCCTACATATATGCCAGAAAATAATAAAATGAACATACGGATTTTGGTTTTGTTTTGTTAAAGTGGTTTCCAGATAGATCAAACCGGACCAAATTAAATTTATTACAATTTGGTTTGGTACGACTCGATCAATTTGAATAGGTCGACCGAGTTGTACGGTTCATCAACCCCTTAACTCCAATAACTCATATACATCGTATCTCAATGAAGCAAGATAGTTGATTAGGGATGAGGATTCTCTCCAGATTCTCTTTGTAAGGATTTTAGAAATCCTCACATTTTATCCGTTCATCGTACATATCGTGCGATCAATTTTCGTTGGGTATTGTTTGTATTTAATTTTAAATGAAAATTTTCAAAATGATTCATGGTCGCACGATTTACGATAAATATATAGGAAGTGAGGATCCTCACAAAGAGGATTTGAATGAGATCCAAATCCGTTGATTAGAATTCAATCAATTTCAAATGATTTTTATAACCTATCTAAACAATTTATCTTTCAACTTTTATTTTACGTCCATTGAATGAAATCCATAAATCACTGTAGAAAAGATGATGCTATCCAGTTGTTTCTTGTTTTCTGTTTTGTTATCCTAATCATCACCATCGTCAAGTTCCTAATCGCACGTAATGCCTGTGTGCTTATATGCTTTGTGCTGCAGGCCTAGACGGCTAGCCAAGTAGCTAGATCAGCACGGCTTTTGTTTAAGTTTGCAAGACATGCCCTTTGAGTAGAAGTAACAGACATATATCTCTGGAGAGATCTTTTAGTTAGTGGAAGGCAATTGTGTGGATATATAGATGGTGGATCGATCTAACAGGTAGCTGATTCTGATTGGCAGGAGATTATTTAATTTTTTGCACGTTGACATTGTATGGAGCTTGTTTGTGGAACAATTACCCTACCATTTCTATGTTTAATAATTATATCATCCATATTACTGGTACAGTGGCTCTTCCATATATATCTAATGGCCATATCAACGTCTTTATGCAAAAGGTTTCACTTTTAACACGATGGATTGAATGTGTCTTGTTTTTTTTTTTTTTTTTTGAGAAATTGGAAATTAGCATAACCACGGTTGAAGCCTAAGAGTTACAAAAGGCCACCATAGACCAACAAACATCATACACAACGAGAAAAAGGTAGAAAGCCAAGACCTGGAGACTATCCCAAGTCGCCTTAATCTCATTAAGGCCATAAAACTAGGATGGAGGGCAGGGGAGGCCATCCTTGTTTAGGACATGACACGTACAAACGATGATGGGAGTCGTACAACCCAGACTAAGTTGCTCATCTCCGCTCCCACATGCAACGCCATAAAGTCAGCCACTTCATTATAGGTTCTCGGCACCCAAGCCCATATACAAGACCTGAAATCCCAACCCGCATCACGAATCTCCAACAGGGTCGGATAAACCTCCTAGTTGCCTTGATCAATGTTTCCATTCAACCAAGAGATAAGATTCCTCGAGTCCGATTCAACCATGATATCCTCACAACCCCACCTCTTCACAGTCCTACACCCCTCCAAAATCCCCTTTGCCTCTGCCACCAGCGCACTGGAGGCCCGAATTTCCTTCCTTCTCACAACTAAGCATCGGCAAGCAAAATCCCAAATAACCACCCCTATATGGCAGCCCCTGCTTATTCCTTTCCAACTGGCATCCACATTCACTTTAAGAACACCATTAGCTGGCGGAGACCATTGAGAGGGAACATAAGGCACCACATTCAACAAACCTTGTGAATTACTAATGCTCGAATTAGCCTCGATAAAGGAAGAGACAACCATGGAGACAGCAAGAATAGTTCTCCTCGGGGAAGGTTGTCTAGAGTTGAAAACTGCCTCACACCGAGCTTTCCATATTGACCAGCATGTAAACGTGATATAGGCCAATGATTTCCTTTTATCCTCATATTGCCCCAGGAGAGAGATTTATATACCTTCAAGCCATGAAGAGAATGTAGAAACCATGGGCTTTACAATTCTCAAACCCAGAGCACTCCCAAACTAAACTCTATCTACCCATGGGCATAGAAACAAGACGTGCTCAATAGACTCATCCTGAGAATTGCAAATGAGACAAAAAGGGGTAGAAGCACACCTATAGCGGAAGAGGTTCATCTTTGTAGTTATGGCCCCCCTCACCTCTCTCCACATAAAATGCCTAATTTTTTTTGGGAGGGGGGGGGACGGGCATGGACCACAATCTTTTCCAGACACCCAAACCAACAACCCAAGATGAAGAGGGCCATAGAACACGCATTCGACAGTTCAAATCATGGATCTAGTGATACCTCGATTTAATCGTGAAACTACCTCTATGATCGTGTGGCCAAATCAATCGATCACCCTGCTTAGGGTCACCAATAGGAACATCCAGAACCGTCACTCTATTCCTTTCGGCCACCATATCATCAAGTTCTTCCGCCTACCATGATCTAAACTAAGAATGAATTAAAAAGGACACCATCATCGTGGGATTAACCACAATTCTAGGGGTCGGACAAGGACGCCCCATCTCTAAAGCCGGGATCCACCGATCCACCCATACGCGAACTTGATTACCACTCATGATCTGCCAGTGCGAGCTTATCGCAATAACATCTCTACCAACAAAGAGACTAGACCACGCCCAAGAGGCCCTCCCTTATTTCTTAGATCGAGGAAGGAGCAATTGGGGAAATATCTACCTTTCATAACTTGGGCCCATAAAGAATCATGATCTAGTAATAACCGACATCTTTGCTTCGCCAATAAAGAGAGATTAAAGGCCTTTAGGTCCTGAAATCCTATTCCCCCCTTTTGCTCGGCATACCCAAAGCTTGCCCACTAATCCAACAAATTTTCCGCTCACCCCTTCTTTGCCCCCACAAAAAATTAGCGATCCCGACATCAATTTCGTTGCATAAATTGTCAGGGAAGCAAAATATATTCATAGGGTAAGCGGGAATAGCTTGGGTAACCGCCTCGATAAGCACTTCTCGACCAGCCTAAGAAAGGAAACCCTACTTCCACCCTTGGATCTTAGCCATCACTCTATCTTTAACATAGCTAGAGCCTCCATTTTTTATTTTCCCCATATCGTAGGAATGCCCAGATTGTTCCGGTAGGCCCGGTCTGGCTAGTCCGAATCTCATCAATGAAACCATCCTTCACTGCCCCCTGAATTAACTTGGACAACACATCCGTGACAATAAGGAACAGGTACTGAGACAGAGGAACACCCTGACGGAAGCCCCGGGAAGGACATAAACGCTTCCCTGGATGACTATTTATGAGTACCAAGAAATTCACAGTAGACACACACCCTATCACCATATCAATCTACCACTAATGGAACCCTATTCGAACCATGATAGCTTCTAGGAAATCCCACTCAATGCGATCATAGGCTTTGTTCATGTCAATTTTCAAAGCAAGTTCGAATTGGGTTTGAACTCTCCTTAGTTTCAGGAAATGAAAAACCTCATGCGTTACCAGAATATTATCTTGGATTAGTCTACCTTCCATAAAGGCGTTCTAGTAAAGAGAGATAATATGTGGCAGCCACTCTTTCAACCTGTTTGCCAACACTTTCGAAAATATTTTATAGGAATAATTACAGAGGCTAATAGGGCGGAATTGACTCATCGATGAAGGGTTAGCCGACTTGGGGATGAGAACAATATGTGTGGAATTGAAATGTTTAGGACTTCCCCTTCCACTGGCAAAATCCTGGATTAACCTATTAACATCTTCCATAATTATATCCCAGTAGGAATGGTAGAAAACCCCTTAGAAACCATCCGGCCTTGGCGCCTTCAACCCACCCATCTGGAACACAACTTCCTTAATCTTTCAGTGTCACTTGTCTCGTGAGGTGAGCATTCATTGCATCGGAGACAACAAGTTGGACACAGTCAGTCACCGACCCCCACTCCTTTTGACCCGTAGTGGTAAACAAATTGGTAAAATGATGATAAATCACTTGATTAATACTAGCCTCATCTTCGCGCCATACACCACAACCATCATGAAGCTTCTCAATCTTGTTGAAACGCCAGCGTTGGATGGTCGTTTGATGGAAAAATCAGGAATTTGAATCTCCCTCTCTTAACCATTTCACCCAGGATCTTTAGCACCAAAATAATTCTTCCTCCTCTTATAGCTTATCAATGATCGCCATGAGATTATGGATTTCCTCCCTATGATTTTCCTAGTTATTCTGAAGTTATTCTAACCGATAAATATGGGCCATAATTATATTCCGCTCCCCACGAAATCTATTTTTGCTCCAGTTTAACAGATTCCCCCAACATGAGCTTAGACGTCCAAGCCACATATCCACCTGATTTCTTCCACCCCTGACCCTCCAACTGCGTTCAATCACTTCTCTACATCCCTTCTCCATCGGCCAACACACCTCAAATTTAAATAATTTCCTTCTCTTCGTCTGAATCGGATCCGTGTTAATAACAATTGGGCAATGATCAGATCCATGAATGATGCTATGAGGGATCGACATTCGAGGCCAAAAGGTCTGCCATTTGCTATTTACCAAGCCACGGTCTGGCCTTTCTTGAACCAACGCGTTATTCTTGGTTCTTTTACAGGTAAATTGCCGTCCATTGAAACCCAAGTCAATGAGTTCCATTTTTGACATAAACTCGCGCAAGAGGCGGGGATAGGTGTGTACCTCATCACAACCGCCATTATTCTCATTCAAGTTTCCTTCACAAAACCAAGGCTCTTTCGTGGGTTGCAATACCTTAGACATCTAGTCCCAAAAATATCTCTTCTCTGCCCTATATGGGTTACCATACACCTAAGATGCCTTTATCCACACCCCATTCCCATACTCTCTCATGGATGAATGAATGATGTTGTTTGTTGAAAACTCCACCCTAACTTCCGTTGGCTCATGCCACCATAAGCTTAACCCGCTCACCACACCAATTGGTGGGACATTGAAGCCCTGACTGTATCCCATTCTCCTTCTAATTCCTTCTAATCTGTGGCATTTCATCTTTGTTTCTGATAGAAAAACCACAAAGGGTCTATGCTTCCTGATTAGGCCGTGAACAGCCCAAACTACCGTGTCTGACCCAAGACCACGACAATTCCATAATAAGTAGATCATGGCAATTTTGCGGCTGATTTAGGCCAGCCGCCACCACCCCAAGGTTGTTTCCCTGCTCTTCTCACATTAAGTGCCTCCATTTCAACTTTTGCAGCTCCATCCAAGTAATCCCAAATATTGTCATCCTCAATTACCGGGACATCTTGGAGCTCATCCTCCGACATGATTGCTTTTTCCACCATAGACCATTTTTCCAAGATTGGCATTCCAACGAAACAACTTCTATTCCCACCACCACTAGCATTCGAGCTACTGCCATCTTTGAGCTTTTTCTCTGGTCTCCTTCCCCCTCTTTCCCATCATGCTATATTTTCAGACCCAGACCTTTAAATAAGTTTCCAGGTTGAGGAGATTCATTATTACTAGTAATGGAACCAGAACCCATGTTAGGTCTCGAGGTGATAGTGGAGGTCCAGTTAGTGTTCAATTCCCTGGTATTGGTGGGCTGTTGCAACACTTCAGGTGTATTCTACATAGTGGGTTGAATAGGTTCACTGTTTTTCGTGATTTCTCGAATTATTACCCCTTCCCCCTGATACGAGCAGCCCAAGCCCATCTGGAATGGTTGATTTTCTGTTTCTCCTTCATGTTTAAACAAAAATTGCATGGCACTCCACGAAGCTGGCCTACCAACTATCACTTTTAGTATCATTTTATGCTCTATCTTTCTCGAAGTGCCAACTAGGAACATTTCTGTGTTAGGGTTTGCATTTCTGTGAACCTCCGCTTTGTCCAACTTGTATGTGTCAGATTTATCCATCTAGTATCTCTTTCAGCACGCGCTATTTCACCTGCACTATTGCTGGAGGCCAGACCACGTCCCAGGGCTCGTTCCCTCACCAACCCAGCTTGTTGCCTATTCCTTGGAACCATAAGGCTTACTCGACGATTCTCTTTCTTATCTATTGGTTGTTTCGCCCAAGTCCATTCCCCATATATCACATCACCTCTAAGAGGTGGCAGAGAAGAGCACTCGCTGAGAGCGTGCCCAATCCTCCCACACTTATAACAGAAATCTTGCAAACGCTTATACCAGAATTCAACCCAAGAGTCCCTGCCTTCTGATCGAGCTAGCTAGCATCCCATGACCAGCGATTTCTCAGTATCCACTGCAATCTTAACTTTAAGAAAACCCTTTACACATTCTAGATCTTCCATCTCTAGAAACTCTCCCATCACAGTAGATAGTTTCCTCGCACTGGCCTCCGTACACAGGTTCAGCTGGAGTCCCCTTATTTGCACCAAAAAGGGAACCACCTTAAACTTAATCTCCTCCAAAGAAAGTGTACTAGGCCATCTCTTCACATCAAAATTATGATTCATCACTGCCCATGGCACAAGATTAATAATCTGGTTTGCAGTATCTTCATCATTAACAATGATAATGAACACATTATTATGGACCCAGTTTATTTTACCTCTATGAATTTTCTCCATGTTATTCTCAGGATATTTCTAACCCCCCATTTGTTGAGGGGTTTCTCTGACAGTACCTCACCTACTAACTTCACTCCCTGCTTCATGCTAGAAATCTCCAACGATTCGTCCAAGCGGACCACTAACTCATTAACCTTTGAATGATCCATCCCTTCTCAGATTCCACAACAAACAAAAAGACACACAGGCCACCAGTTCCAATCTCATCTTCTAACCTCCTTCACTCCCACTTGATAAGAAAAAGTTTCTGAGCCTACCAAGTACATCAGCCAGAGAAGAGATCTCACCTAAAATTCCCACCATGCTAGGTTTTGGCAATTATCTTTGGCATAAAGGTCATTACTTATTGCCATATATGCGAAGGAAGCTTTTATTTGACCTACCCACATCAATTTTACCTTCCCTCATAACTCCCCATTAACCCCATTGTCTTGTTTTGTTACTAGTGAAAAGGCAAAATATTTCTATTTGTTCAGGGACTCACATGTTATTTACATATATATTTATATATGGGATAAGATTAAGAGATAAAATTTTTAAACTTCTTTGTAACTTTCAAATTTTAGAATATTCAACTATATAGATTAAGAGTGATGTGAAGAGTTTTAAACATTAAATGACTTGTATGATGATGTGGATTATAATTAATAAGGAAATACTAATCTAAATTAAAAACAAATATCTAATAGAATAAATTGAAAAAAAAAAAATCATTTGAACCCTAATAACAAAAAAACATGAGATCCCTGTCTTATTTCATTTTATAAAAAATAATCCTAATAATAAAAAAATAAAAATAAAAACACGATTTAAGAGTAGAAAATCATGAAATACACAAAACTAAAAAGATTTTTCAAAACATAATTTTATCACCCTACATATATGAACAATAATATAGAATTATTTTGCTTACCTAACGAAGATTCAAGGCATGGAAGTTGCAAACTTGGGGGAGATGGAGGTTGCAAACCTCCTTATTTTGACGATTATAGGGTTTCTTTCCTTTTTACTTTTAGTTTTAATTTTCTTCCAAATTTTATGTTTTTTCAAAATTTATTTTATTTTTAATATTAGTTAAAATTCACATAAGCATCCATGCTATTTAATAAATAAATAAAAACCATTGGATGTTATAAAAATTTAAAGGCTACAAAGAATTGTAAAAATGTTTGTAAAAATATTTGTCCCTGGATCCCAGGCCTTTATGTATAGGTTATTATTATTAAATTTCTAAAAAAATCATTTTGCACTCTTTAATAAGTGTATTTTTTATTTTAAATGTAGAAAATTTCAACTTAATATCTCACTCCAACTAATTGAATAGTCTTATTGGTTCGAGAATTTTTCCTTCATTTTCATGCCACATCTCGGAGATGATTTTTTTTAAGGGAATGTGGTTGCGGACAGTTTCCCCAACATGGGTTTATTTTGTTCAGCTTTGGTGGCATAACTCCACTATGATGGTTCTTACTGCTTTGTATTATGGTGTTCTTGGCTTTCCCTGTTGTTGTTGTACCCATTGGTGTGCAACCTGGCTTATAGGTTAGTCTCACTGATGGGATCCAAAAACGTCACACACTAATCCAACCAAGTTTCAAAACCCAATCGTCATGCAAAGCCTACATTCAAGCCCAAACACATGCCAAGGCACGAGATTGACGAGGTATATATTTACAAACATGCCATGCTACAATGATTAAGCTGGATATTCAAGCCATGCTCATACCTATTCATCACGCTATGCTTCCTCATGCTAGTCACTATTGATGCTAAGCCAAAGTCTCATATTCTGGGCTTGTCAAGTAGATTATGGTGTGGATGGTTATGGAAGGTTATTAGGCCTACATGGAATTGGGGTTATGGAAGACTTTGGGCTGCTTGGAGGCCCAAAGATCCAAGCCCATACCATTTGCATTTCACACATGCAACATTGAGGGAGGACTAGCTTGGTTTACCCCTTTCCCTAGCAAGCCAACTCTCTTGGTTAGGACTAAACTAGATTCCTACATTAAATGCATGCTAAGCCCAGTAAGTCAGGCATTTAATGCTGACTTTCCCTTTCCAGCCTACATAAACAACCAACACACAAAAGCCATAAGGCGCGCTACCAAAAGTAGCACTTGCGGAAAGCTGGCTTGGGAAAGCCGTGCCTAGGGAAAAAGCAAACTGCAAGTCTCAACAGTGCATCTATCTTACACCAAAAGGGGAATAATAGGAGAGCTAGGGAGAAAAGAAGCAAAGACCAAGCCACAAAGGGAGATTCCCTTGAAGCCAAAGAAGAATCTTTCACTTACATAAGGAGGGAAATAAGACATTAGAGGGAGGAACATAGAGAAGGTAACACAGAAACACAGAGAGAGATAGAAGAAACGCAGAAAGAGAGAACCACTTGAGAAATAAGCCCAAAGAGTTCCATTTAGTCCAGAAGCATACTTCAAGCTTCAGAAACCATTAATCATGCAACCTTAGTCATTCCCACAGCCTTTCACCAAACATCTCAACCTTTAGAAGCCTTGGTATCACCCTAAGAAAGCCCAAATCATGTAGCTAAGAATGCCATGCAACCATGCAAACCCCTTCTCTCTTATGTTGAACTGATAATCATCTTGTTTTCACACCACGCTTCACTAAGCACGTCATTATCTTGATCAATTATGCTATCTTTGAGCCGTTGATGTTACCGGGGTATCTCCTAAGACAAGCTAACTCTTTTGAGATATTTTAGGACTTGGTACGAATCCGCACCAAGGGAGACAAGAAGACGTTCTCAAAGTCTAAGTCCAACTCGACCTAAAAGTCCCCTAACATAATTTGGCAACTTTGCTAGGGACATGTCGCAATCTTGATTCAATGGCTCCAAGATCAACTAGAAACACTACCAGGAGTGGTAATTCCTCATATGCATACGAGGTTCCTTCTCGGCTTGATGAGTCTCAACACGAAGGCAAGCATCAGGAAAACCTAGATGAATATGACATGCTGGACATCATTGCAGCCATTCATGCCTTGGGTGAAGTTAAAAAAGAAATTGATGCGTTTGTGAAGGAGTTGAAAAAATCAATCCTGAAACTAAGTGAGAAAGCCAGCGACAAGGACTGCACGCCAAGGGAAAAGGCTTCCTAGGAGGAGTTAGTTGCTGCTGCTGGCAAAGGTCTTGTAAAGGCACCATCATTTGTCACTCAGGAAGACGTCATATCCATGCTAAAAAAGGAGTTGCACAGGAGTTTGGAGGACTGGAAATATGTTCCTGATCCATCATATCCAATCAGCGTTCTCTATATGCTATATCCTAAGGGATACGAAACTCCCAACCTTGTTCTCTTTGACGGGAGGAAGGGTAGCCCTAAGGAACATATAAGTTGTTTTATTGACGCTTTGGGTCTTCATGCCGGCGACTGCAACCTTCATCTCAGGGAGTTCTTGAAAAGCTTAACTAACTATGCTTATACTTGTTACACCACCATCGTACCAGGTTCCATCCGGACTTGGGAAAAGTTGGCAGACATGTTCTGTAAAAAGTACTTCCAGCATGAAGAAAGGGTCATGACAACTTAGCTAAAAAATACGCGTCAAAAGCATAGGGGAGATTCGGTTACTTTTGTCAAACGTTTTTATGACCTAGCCCTTGACTGCTATGACGAGAAAGACGAAGAAGTTCTTATGAAGATCTACATTAGCAACATTGTCCTTGACTACAAGGTGTACTTGGAAAATATTGGTATCAACCAGTTCTCGAGGCTCTTGGAAGTACTAAGAAAGACCAGCTTGTTAGTTAAGCCTTCCACAGGGAGATCCTGGAAAACTGACAAGAAGAAAGCTCATCATGCCTTAGCCCTGGATGATAGATCTGATTACAACCTACGAAAAAGGAAGGAAAGAGAGAGTGATAGGCAAACCTATCATCCACTAGCGTGTAACGACGAGGAATTCCAAGCCATCATCGACACTATGTTCGCAGATGAGGCTATCAAGCTACCCTGACAGTACAAAGCCCATTCTAGGGAAGATAAAAAGGATCCCAGGTATTGTCGCTACCATCAGTATGTGGGATATCCCTTTATTATGTGTAAAAGTTTGCGGAAAATTCTCCATGCAAAAATTCGCGAAGGGGCGCTAGAACTGCTATGCAAGACGCAAGCCATAGACACAGACCCTCTGCCAAAGCGCCTAGGGAAAGAGGTAGTAGCTGTCATTACATGCTCCGGAGATGACGATGACTATCACCTATGAATCAACAATCCCGAGCCATCGGAAGCCATTCGAGAACCTTCTGAGAATATGGAAAAAGCTTATTGGTGCAAATACTCCAAGCCGCAGAGCTATGATACTCCATGGCCTCAAGCTGAGGGATATGGAGATGAGTATGCAAATCTCATGGATTTTTTCCCAAGCCTAAGTGACAATGCCTTCACCATAATTATGCCAGAAGATATAATAAGGGAACCTCAAAAAAGTAGTTGTTCAACAAGGAAATGATGGCTGTGACTTTGTATAGCCTTCCCGACATGGAAGCCGATGCAGTTGAGCATTACCTATTTCTAGGGCAAAGACCTATTGCAGCACAGATCCTCCAGGAAAACTCGAAGTTCAAATTCTTCTTCGACCAGCTTGCGTATGGCCTGAACGCAATGTCTACTGCTGCTAAAGCTCTTATGCATGTTTCTGAGGATTGTGGCCTTCAATGCTGCCCAACCACATAGGGCTTTTCTTAAGAACAACAACACCATTCTCTTCATTGACGAAGACATGGAAGTGGCTTTCCCTGACCTTCTAAGGCCATTGTACTTGGAAGGGCAGATTAATGATGTTTTCATTAGGCGAGCTTTAGTTAACACTGGCTCGTCCATCAACATTCTACCCTTAGCAGTGCTCACTTCAGCAGGCGTCCCAATGTTAAAAGTGGTAAGGTCTCAAATCTCTATCAATGGGTTTAAGAACGGTAGTGAGCAAAGTATGGGGTATATCGAGATCGACTTGAAGATTAGCCTTATCAGGCCTTTTACTAAGTTTTATGTGATTGACATCAATGTGGCTTACCAAGCTCTGCTCGGAAGGCCATAGATAAACAGCACAGACTTGTGGCTTCTACCTACCACCAGTACGTTAAAAGAAGGATTGGTCTGAGGCCTATTCGAGAAACCAGATACCATTCAACCTAGACGAAGTTCACTATCCAATGCTGAGTTCTATAATGATTTCTCAAGTGTCGGGAGTAGGATATCACAAGTCTCAGGGATACCCTTAACCCCTTAGGAAAAAGTTCGAGATCTTAGTGACCGAGAATTCATAGTCACTATGGAAAGAGGAAAACATATACAGCTAGAGGCTAATGTCCTTACCTACACTCTACCTCAATGCTCTAAGGTTGTGCTTCCTGACTGCTGCTTATAACGGGTTGGGGGGCCTAGCCACATTGTGTGGGAAAACATCGAGTATGGAAACACTGCACACCAAGCAAATAAAACCCCTAAGGAAACTGGACACATGCCTGCACTTGCTGTTGAGGATGGGTCCCTGCAGAAAATCATGCTTGCACCAAATTGCATGCAAGATGGATCCACTGTAATGGCGGAAAAGCTTAAAGAGGTACACCTAAGTGATGATCCCACTGTGTAAAAAATGAATTTTATAAGTGTTTACTTAACTATTAAGGAAAAGAAAGAACTAGTTAACCTGCTAAAGGAGTTCAAGGACGTCTTTGCCTAGAGCTATGAAGAAATGCTAGACATTGATCCAAATTTGATGTGGCACACGCTAAATGCATAGCCTGGGATCAAGCTTGTAGTGTAGCAAATGAGGAATTTCCACCAAAAAATAGAGGCTAAAATCAAAGTCAAGGTAGAAAAGCTTATGGCGGCTTAATTTATTAAGCTTATCAAGCACCCTATTTGACTAGCCAACATCGTCCCGTTAAAGAAGAAGAACACTGTCCAAATCTGGATATGCATCGATTATCGAGATTTCAATGCAACATGCCCAAATGACGAGTTTCGACTACCCAACATCAATATCATAATCAATTCAACCATAGGGTAAGACATGTTGTCGTTCATGAACAACTTCAGTGGATACAACCTAATTAAGATGTTTGCTAAAGATGTTGAGAAAACGGCTTTCTGCATGCCATTTGGAAACTTTTACTATACAGTTATGCTATTTGGGCTTAAAAATGTCGGTGCCACCTATCAGCTAACAATGACGGTAATCTTCCACGACATGAAGTGGAAGACTATGTGGACGGCCTCGTCGTGGAATCGAAGATCGGGGAAGGGCACTAGGAAGTGCTAAGAAAAATGATGAGGAGATGCCGAGCATATGGGTTAAAGATGAACCCTAAGAAATGCGCCTTCAGTGTTTCCTCGGGCAAGTTCTTGGGTTTCCTAGTACATCAACATGACATCGATGTAGATACAGACAAGGTGCACACTATAGGAGCACTCATGCCATCGACAAATGCAAAGTAGTTGAAAAGCTTGATGGGAAGCTGTCCTACATTCAGCACCTCATCCTAAGATTAGCAGTAGCAACAGGAGCATTCATCCCACTACTCAGAAAAGAGAATGAATTTCTGTGGACTAAGGAATACGGTGAAACTTATCAATGAGTCCAACAGCTAGTCACCAACCTTCCTACCATGAAGGCACCAGACCCGAGCACTTCGCTCAAGCTTTACCTAGCTACAACAAGCATTGTTGTAGGAGCTTTACTTACCCATAATAGTCCAGTTGGGGAAGAAGCACCAATCTACTATGTTAGTAGACAACTAAAAGGAGCCGAAACCCACTATAATATGATGGGACGCTTTTTCCTGTCTTTTGTATATGCATTATAGTGGCTATGCCACTAATTCCTAGCCCACAAGCTACACCTTATGGTAAAATCTGACCCCATAAGGTACTTGCTTACTAGATCTATACTATCTAGCCATTTGGCTCGTTGGTTGCTCCCACTTTCTGAATTCAATATTATATACGTGACGCCTAAGGTTATCAAAGGCCAAGCTATGACAGACATGCTAGCATTGTTTCCCAAAAAAGAAGAGGCCACCATTTCCAAGGAACTCCTTGGTGTGCTTCCAAAGTTAGCTGCCATTGCTGTGGAAGAGAAGCTATGGGTCATGCATTTTGATGGTTCTTCCACAACCATAGGAGGAAGAGCTGGCATTGTACTTGTCAAGCTACTGCCTTATCCTTCAAGCTAAGCTTTCCACGCATAAACAACATAGCCGAGTATGAATCTTTCTTCATGGGCCTTTCCACAACTAGGGAAATAAGTGCAAGGAAGATACGAGTTGTAAAGGACTTGAATTTGGTCTTGAGCCATGTCCAAGGAAACTTTGCAGTGAAGGAAATAACTTTGGCATTATACTACACTATGGTTTGAGAAACTCAGGTGAAGCTTTAAATAGGTGGTGTTGGAACTCATTCTTAGCACAACCAACAAATATGCAGATGCCCTAACCACACTTGGCTCTAAGCATACGTTCGTTGAAGAACAACCTAACATTGCTGTGATCAGAAGGGAAGCTTTAGCCATTGATGCAGCATTCCTATAGGAAATGTATAAGGATGACGATTTGAGGGAAACTATCAAAATGGAACTTTCCAAGCCAAGCGAAGAGCTCAGCATCAAATACCTTAAGGAACACATCAATGTTGCTAGGACACTCTACAAGCACCTGCCTAGATGAGTGTTAACCCGATGCCTTGGACCAAAAAAAACACAAAAGTGGTTGCACAAAGTCCATGAAGCCACATGCGAAGTCAACCAAATAGTAAGTCTCTATAGCCAACTACAAAGAAAAGGCTATTATTGGCCAGAGATAAAGAAACAAGCCATATGCATCCAAGCCGAATGTCTAAAATGCGGCATAACATTTTCCCTAAGAGTGGCATTTGTAATTACCATCACTAATAATTGAAAGTCCTTATACCTGACTTTTTTTTATCAATAAAACACTGCCAAGCAATGTCAGGACACACGCAATCTAAAAGGGATAGCCAAGAGGTACTTCATGGATGAGGCAACTCTATAGCGAAAATAATTTAATAAGGAACCATTGAGATGGCTTGGGCCATCCTAATCATCACAAGTCATGCAAGAAGTACATGCTAGAGAATGCGGCGAACACCAAGGAAGGAAAAAGCTACACAAATAGCTGATAAGCCTAGGATACTATTGGTCAACCATGAGGGAAGACATGCACAACATGGTCAAGAGATGACATGCATGCCAAGTCCATGGAAACTTAATCTATAAGCCTCTAACACAATTGCAAGACATGTACAACCCATGGCCATTCCATACTTGGGGGCTCAATTTGATATGAACCATTAAACGGCTTTTGAAGGTCATATATAGATCTTAGTAGCCACTGAGTACTTCACAAAGTGGTTGGAAGCAATCCTTATCAGGAAAACAACATGACCATAATCATCCAATTTTGTTAGGGAATGCATTGTTTGTCGATATGGGATACCTTACAAGATAGTGAGCGATAACGGCATACCTTTTGTGAACAAACAAGTAAGTGCCACACTTGATGCTTACATGATTAAGCACCACCGCTGCACGCTGTACTATCCCCTGGGAAATGATCAAGTCAAAGCCATAAACAAAACACTACTAGGAATGCTAAGCAAAATGGTACACAACTACGCTGGGGGCTGGAGTACGCATCTTCTAGATGTCTATGGGCCTATTGCACCCTTCTAAGGAACGCTACGGGTTTTCCCTTTACTCCTTGGTGTATAGGTCCGAAGTTATTGCCCCTATGGAAATGATGATGCCCACAGTAAGAGTCTTGACATTCAAGATATGGAATAGGATGCCGCAGCATGCGCAAGCTGAAGGTGGAAAGAGCTTAAGCTACTTGAGGAAAAAAGGGAGAAATAGCTAGGAACACAGCCTACACCACCAATAGGTTACCGAAGTCTACAATCGCACAATCAAGTCGCGCAACTTCAAGGAAAAAGATCTTGTCCTCAGAACAACCAAGCACATACGAAGGTAGATCTCCAGACCTTCGAAGTTTCCCCACACTGGGAATGACCTTTTGTGGTCAAGGAAGCCTATTAAAGCGGTTACTACTACTTGACATTAGTCAAGGAAGGTATTCTAAAGGAACCTGTCAATGCAAAGTGGCTAAAGCCTTATTACTGCTAAAATGCTTATGCTTATTTTAGAAGAACAAGCTCATTCTATGCAATAATCATTTTGCTTACTCTATGAGGCCTTGTAAACCTATGCAACGATTGATGTATCCCAACTTTTAGTGAAATGACGGAGCATTTTGTCAAAATCTTTGGTACATTCATTTTTTTTTTTACATTGACAAGAGTAACCAGAAGGATTTCTTTAAAACAAGCTATATTAGTGGTCATAGTAAGTCTATAATAAAAGCCCATGCCAAGCAAGCTACCCTAAGGGTCAAATCATGCTAAGGCTATAATAAAAGCCCATGCCAAGCAAGTTGCTCAATGGTTCAAAGCAATGCTCATGGAACATGCCAAGCCAACAAGCCATGCAAAACCATTGAGTCAAGCAAATAAAGTTTTTATTTTTTATTTTTTTAAAGCAATCATGCAAAATCAATGCCAAGTAAGCTGCTCAATGGTTCAAAGCAATGTTTATGTAACATGCCAAGCCAACACACCATGCAAAACCATTGAATCAAGCAAACAAAGCTTTTTTCAAAGCAATCATGCAAAATCAATGCTAAGCAAGCTACTCAATGGTTCAAAGCAATGCTCATGCAACATGCTAAGCTAACCGCCATGCAAAACCATTGAGTCAAGCAAATAAAGTTTTTTCAAAGTAATCATGAAAAATTAATGCCAAGCCTAACAATGCAAAATAAAATCAATGCTAAGCTTAACATTGCGAAAACCAATGCTAAGCAAGTCAAGTTTTCTTGACATGCTTTGATTCCCTACGGAAGCTATGACATCTTTTCCATCTTTCCTCAGGGAAATTCACTAGCAAAGTGCCAAGCGGCAAGGTCAGCTATACCCCCCAAGAAAGCAAGCAAAAGCTCAAGCTTGTGTCTCAAAGCCTAAACATAATTTGATCTAGCAAATTTTCATGCGCTCGAAGTAAGAAAAAGCCAATGTCATTGCAAGATTAAAAACATAGCAAGCTTCATGCTAAATTCAATGTTGGAATCCGAAGCCAAAGGCAAATAAGCAAAACACAAAGTAAGGCAGCCGTATGGCCATTGTTCAAAAGTGATAAGCTAGTTGTATAAAAGGAAACTATAACGGAAAATAAAGGTGAAGTGAGGAAAACAACTTTCTTCATTGCCTGCTACTGCAACATCTCAAGGTTTATGCTCTACCAAGAAAAGAAGTCGAGGGCTAGAAAAATGAAAATGGTTATGCAAAGCATGCAATTGTGGGAAGGTGAAGAGTTAAGCTCAGAACACCACATTTTGGAAAAACTGCTAGAGGTGCCAACATGCAATTGATCCATTATGAGTTGAAGGTAGGCTGCTATTTCCTTGGAGCTCCCACGGACCAACTTCTTCAACTTGAGCTTCGCAACCTCTAGTTCCTTACACTGTAGTTTAAAAGCACGTTTCAATTTGTTGACCTTAAGGAATTGATCCAAGACATCATTCTCTTTGTCAAGCCGAAGCCCAAACATGGTATCAAGGAATTCTCCCAGCTTCTTGAATAGATAACACACTAGCACACCTAAAACTGTCACATTTCTAATTATATTCACCAACATAACAACCTGTGCTCTGTGAGTCCCAATGGGGAAGTATGCTCCATGCCATAAAGCAGGGTCCCAAGCTCCTCAAAGATCATTCCATGCATAAAGAGAGATAAGCCTATCAAGCTCACATTTGCATCATCGGCACACTCAAAAAACCTGTCTAGCACCTCAGCCAGCTTAGGGTGAACCTTTACTTCCCTGAAGTCAACTTAGGAAAAGAAAGCTTCGCCTGAAGGGATCAATTTCTCAATCGAATTTAATACCCTGACTTCATTGGCGATACTATGCTTAAGCTTCCTGAGAGCGTCATGCCACAATGCCCACTCTTCAACCAAAGCCTACTCATCATGGGAAAGAACTTCTGGAAGAGGTGCAACTTCTGATGGTCGGACATTGGTATCCTTCACAACCTCCTCAGTGAAAGTTGTAGGCTCGAGAAAAACACCATTAGGAGTTGGAACACCTTCTGTAGCAGCAACGCTAGCATTAACCTACCAGGAAAACACCAAAACATGCACAAGTGAGATGACAAATCAACAAGCAGAGACATAGAATAACACATCCCATAAACGTTTTCTAAGACAAAACTCCAACAAGCAGAGACACAGAATAGCACATCCCACAAATAAAGGAGTCGATAACATAGCGGCTCTTCCCTGCACCGGAAGGGTAAGATGCTATCTTCAGACCCTTGACGAGCTCCCACAGAAAGATTTGTAGAAAGCTGGCACAGAGGAAACTTTTCAACTTAGCACTACCTGCAACCTACTCTTCAATAATTCAAGGTAAAAAAGCCCAAGGAATAACAAGGCTAGTGGAACCACATGGCCAAGCACAATTACCATGGCCCAGGGAATCACTTGGTGGCTGAAGGTGTCCTTACTATCACAGAAAATGAAGCGACCTAGCCACAAGCACAGCATGGCCTCGAACCGGCAATTTGGTTCTTGATTTTTCTACCAAAAGTGCCTAATCCATTCGTTGAAGTGAAAAGCCTTGCTAGGAGAAGTAGGGGCAACCTTATTCAAAATGTTAAAAGTAACGGCATCTATAAGAGGAATAATATAGCTGAAGGGATCCATGTTACCTGCGATCGGGAGATGCATAATATTGAAAATATCTTTTAGAGTTGGGGTAAACTCTCCCCAGGCAAAAATAAAGGTATGGGTCTCTGAGCTTTACCTCCTAACCACGTGGTAAAAAAGTTCAGGCTTAAGATGAACAACTTGCTTCTTGGTCATGAAAACGACGTCCAAAACCTTAGCCCTTATCAAGGTCGTGCATTGGTTCTCAAAGCCAAGTTCAATATCCACCTAATTTTCTCAACCGGTGACCTCACCGCAAGAGAACTAAAAAAGGATTAGCACGGTGAGAAACCGCCCACTCTTAATACAGCACCGGGAAATAGGATCGATAGGAAGGACTAAGTCTAAGGAAGGCTTATCCTTCTTGAAATCCTTATTTTGAGAACCAAGAGGAGGTGGTGGCCTACCTCGTTGAAGACGATCCTCAGTAATGAAGGACCTGTCCAATGCAATTAGTCACTTTGGTGATTCCGCAGCCATAACACACATATAGGAAGTAAACATCAAATCATAGATACTACAAGCTAGTGCAACATGTAGGAAGAAGTACATAAGCATGCAAAGCGAAGCATGGTAAGGAATCTACCCTAGGAAAGCAAGCAAGAGCGCCCGAGAAAGCAAAAAGGTATGTTCATGAAATTCAAAGCCTTTCACGCAAAAGTCTAAGACTTTAACATGGGACTATTTTCCCTACATGCTATCATGCAAAACACATGCATCTTTATCAAAGCCCTAAAAGATGTAGCCAGGGAAAGTATGCTACACGCATATCTAAGCAAAAACAGGTTATATGCAGTCAAGTTAATCATGCTAAGCAAATCAATGCAATTGATCAATTGATCTCACTCAAGCACGCACCAACATGCAAACAAGCTAGGCTAAATGATAATTACACAGTAAAAATTGTAAACAAGAAAGAAATCATAGAAGGTGAACGCACAGGATTTCGAAGTAGCAAGACTACTTAAGGAGTTGAGTTTGATTTCCCGAAAGAAATGCCCGCACCCCTTGTGCTTCCATGCTAAAGCCCCAAAATCTTTGGGACACGTAGTAAAAAAGAAGAAACGCATGCCTAATTTCATCCTCAGAGCAAGCAGAGAAGGAAGAAAGAAGAAGAAAAATTCAAAGGTTCAAGGAAAGAACTTCCTTACCTAAGAAAGCCTTGTCGCGAGCACGGAGAAGGATGAACGGGATAGAACAACCCAACACAGAAGATAAGTAGAGAGGAATTTGAAAGAAAAGCAGTTATAGGAAATTTGAATAAGGAATGAGAACTAAAGAGGAGAAAGAAGAGAAAGGACAAATTAAATACTTGTCTTAGTTAGAAGAGCAGTTTGTAACGGTTACTAAGTGAAGGTGGAGAATACCCAGAGTTTCTCTGTATGATTGGACGTGCACGGAAGCAAGAGAACACAACAGCAGGGATTTATCAACTGCCACACGGGAAGAAGAAGAGTCCTATTAGGAAGCCCACGTTCAAAACAGAAATCCCTTGGGCCTAAGGTTGATTATCCAGCCCACTTAAGGATTCTCATAGCCTAAATAATTAAGGGGGCCAATGTTGGGGCCAAAACATGTCACACACTAATCCAACTAAGTCTCAAGGCCCAATCGTCATGCAAAGCCTACATTCAAGCCCAAACACATGCCAAGGCACGAGATCGACAAGGAATATATTTGCAAACATGCCATGTCACGGTGATTAAGCTGGATATTCACACCATGCTCATGCCTATTCATCACGCCATGCTTCCTCATGCTAGCCACCATCCATGCTAAGCCCAAGTCACATATTTGGGGCTTGTCAAGTGGATTGTGGTATGGATGGTTACATAAGGTTATTGGGCCTACGTCGAATTGAGGTTATGGAATACTTTAGGCTGCTTGAGGGCTGAAAGATCCAAGCCCATACCCTTTGCATTTCACGCCAACAACATTGAGACAGAACTAGCATAGTTTACTCTTTTCCCTAGCAAGCCAACCCCTTTAGTTAAGACTAAACTAGATTCCTACAGTAAATGCATGCTAAGCCTAATAATTCATGCATTTAATGTTGACTTTCTCTTCCTAGCCTACACAGACAACCAACACCCGAAAGCCATGAAGTTCGCTACCAGAAGTAATGCCTGTCGAAAGTCGCGCCTCAGAAAAAAGCAAATTGCAGGTCTCAACAGTGCAATTATCTTACACCAAAAAGGGAATAATATGAGGGATATGAGAAATGAAGGGAAAACCAAGCCACAAAGGGAGATTCCCTTGAAGCCTAGAGAATAATCATTCACTTACATAAGGAAAGAGAGAAGCCATTATAGGGAGGAACACAGAGAAGGTAACACACAGAGAGATAGAAGAAACAAAAAAAGAGAGAACCACCCAGGAAATAAGCCCAAAGAGTTCAATTTAGTCCAGAAGCATACTTCAAGCCTCAGGAACCATCACTCATGCAACCTTAGTAATTCCCACAGTCTTCCACCAAACATATCAACCATTAGAAGCCTTGCTATCACCCTAGAAAAACCCAAAATCATGCAGTTAAGAATGCCATGCAACCATGCAAAACCTTTTTCTCTCATGTTAAATTGATAAGCTTCTAGCTTCTACATCACACTTCAGTTAAGCAAGCCATTATCTTGATCAATCATGCTATCTTCGAGCCATTGATGTTATCGGGATATCTCCTAAAACAAGCTAACTTTTCGAGATATTTCAGGACTTGGTACGAATCTGCACCAAGAGAAGAAGACGTTCTTAAAGCCCAAGTCCACATTGACCTAAAAGTCCCCCAACACTCACTTTATTGGTGTGTGCTTTTCTTTTTATCCTAACGTTTTGCATTTGGTGTTCCAACTTTCTAAGGTTGTTTCACAGGTTTATACATTTTAGGTTTTGTTGGGGTTATGCTTTATGCCCCTTCCCTTTAACTGGGTCATATTTAAGTTCCCCTTTATTCATGTATTATTTGTTTTCCGAATTCTATTTATTTTTACAAGTAAAGGTTTATGTCTTTCCTGATATTTATTCATAAAACATCCCCTCATACCATAAATATTTTTGGGTGAATATCAGAGTTTTCTCTTAAACTTACAACACTTAGAATCCAACTTTAATGATGGTATTTAAAGAGAATAAGTTACTAGCCTAATTAAGTAAATAAACCTAATTGTATACAGTGGCGAAGCCACGTGAGGGCGGGGAGCCCCTAGCCGGACAAACAACCGCGCTTAGACTCCTAAAATGCTGTGGTTGATTTTTGGAAGTAAGCTTTGAATCACTGGCACTCATTGGGTTCCAGCTTGAAAGCCAAAAATGAGGTGTTGTGTCCGTACAGTTCATAGGGCTTAGGGAGAAAGCTGTGGAAAGGGTAATTTGAAGGAGAAAAAGGTGTAAAAGTATTGGTATTGGATTCCATTGAAGCTTCATTGTCAAGAAAATTAGTTCAGAAAAAAGGAAAAAGTTGAAGAATTGTGAAGTGGGTTGTGGAAAAAATGGTGGCTTGATCAATTGGTGGGGTGAGATCAAAGATTTGACAAATTGGGTTCTGTTCAGCATAATGATTGCAATATATTGGTAGTAGAAAAGAAAAAAAAAGGAAGAACTGGGAAGTGAGTTGTTTTAATTAGCTCAATTTATGGGTGTGGATTGTGGAAAAATGGTGTCTTGATCAATTGGTGGAGGGAGATCAAAGATTTAACGAACTGAGTTTTGTTCAGTACAACAGAGTGACAGCAAGAACTTCGATGAAGAAGCAAAAAGTTGAGTTAAATTGATTTGATGGGTTTGGGAAGAAATAGTAAGACTTGCAGAGAGCCAACCACTTGGGATATTGTGGACCATTTGATTTTTCTGGGTTTTTGACTAAATTGCCCCTTTATGGCTTTCTAATCTTTTCTTTTTCTCAATCAAAGAAAGGGAGGTGAAAAATATATTGGAAAATTGGAGCCTTTATTCGCTCATTAAAAATAGAAGAGAGGTGATCTCAAGAACTCATTATACTCAATTTTAGTTTGGAAATCCTATCTACTTTGACCAAGTTCAAATAAATTCAATAATACTTTAGAAAAATTAGGCTAAAACTCTAGTTGTGTACATCAATTTGGTTGAGCTTGAATAGCAAGTTACGAGAAATTTTGCCCCTTTCCAATGTGAAAGCAACCGCTTCGATTGAACTTTGCACTCATTTGAATTTCGCCTCTCCCCTCGATAAATCCTGGCTTCGCCACTGATTGTATAAGCAAAGCTAAACCCACAATGACAAGTAAACACAAGGGCTGTTTGATAAAAAATTTGTTTTCTATCTTCATTTTTGTAAATGAAAACACATAATTTTAAGTTTTTTTTGTTAAAAAATGATAACTGAAAGGTACTTTTTTAATTTTCAAAATCTTGCTTCAACTTTCAATGAAATTAAAACTAAAATATGGGCCACGTAGTACTCTTAGTACTACGATCCGGTAGTATTACTCTTCACTTGTAAGCAGTGGCGGATCCAGGATTTTAACATAGGGTGGTCCTAATATACAAGTTCCAAGAAAAAAAAACGAAAATAACATTGAAAAATAAATGGCAAACTACAACTTCGACAAAAAATATGTATGAACTAACACTGTAACACAATCTTCGACAAAAAAAAAAAAAACACTGTAACACAATTCAAGTAATATCATAAAATCCTAACGAATGAACAATAAATATGTATGAACTAACACTAAAATAGATATGAAAAAATCCTAAGAAATTAACAATGAATAAGGCTGAACTGAGTTTAAAACCCATTAGTGTGTGATTGTTTAGCTTTTTTTCAAAAACCCTTACCAACCATTATCAAAGACCCTTACATATATATATGTATTCACTGTTAAGCCTTTTGTTTTTAATTAGTGTTCTTAAAAAATAAAATAAAAAACTAAAACTAAAAATCTTAACAAATTAACAATAAATATATATGAACAAACACTAAACTAGAAAACTTACAGAAATTCTGAAATTGTTGTTGATGGCCTTCGCTGGCTTAGGTGGCGTGAGGAATAGGAGCGGCAGGCAATTAGGTATATTATATTTGATAAAGTTGAATTTGATTGAAAGGAGACTAATGAAAAGCCATGGGCTTTTATTAAATTTCAAATTGTTTGACTTTTTAATAAAAGATGGTGAGTGCTATCACGTGGGTTTTAATTTTGTTTTTTTAATGATTTGGCTCAAAATGACGTTGTTTTGGTCAAGTCATTTAAAAAAAAAGAAAAAAAAAACCTTTCTTCTTCCTCCGTCATTTTTGCACAGCGCAGCAGCCATGGCTGCTGCTCTTCTCTACCACTGCCTAGACTTGGGTGGTCCTAGGAGGTTCTCACAACCATTTATCCGAGCTCCTGGGTGGTCCCGAGACCACCCTGGTACCTTAGTAAATTTGTATTTACTTGTAAGTGAGAGGTCTTAGGTTTGATTCCAGCCAAAGGAAAATATGAATCACATTATTGCTAGTCCATTGTGAGGCTAAGCCCACCTCTCCCCCTTAATGTAGATAATATTGTTGTTAAAAAACACTAAAATATTATGATTAAGTGCCTAAAACCCCTCAACCTTAGTGGCATTCCAAATTCCTTTTTAAACATTTCAAACAAGTATTGTTATCTCCACAGCCACAACTGCTACTATAGCTGTTGTCAGTGCTCTTACCACCATTGTTATCTGTACACCCTAACCACCACACCTTACTATCGGCACCACCACCATCCTCCCACCTTTATCATTGCCATCACCACTGCCCTTGCCACCCTGTCATCACCACCACTCTACTACAATGTTTTTTTATATTATATATACAATTTTATATCACTTTTAAATTAAAATTTACCAAACTCTTATATACTATTTTTTACTCATAACACTTTCAAGAATAGAGTTTCAAATGCTCAATACTTTATTTTACAACTAATTATTGTTAAATCACAAAAGCAATTTTTAAAAAAACATGCAGCAATCCTAGATCGCTTTCTTTCACCAAAAATAAAAAAATAAAACTACTTTATTTTGTTAAGTAGTAAGTCTTCGATAAAAATAAAAATTGGTGCTTATTTTAGATATTAGTCTCCTAACTGTTGTGGTCTATTTAACTGACAAGGGAATAATGGGTGTGGCAAAGAGAGAGAGTAGAGAAAGAATAGGGATATCTCTGTGTTTATGAGATGTGTGATTCCCCCTGCACAGTATCTTTATTTATAGTAGTAAACAAATGAGGAATTACTTGTCCTCCAAGTAAGTACAATCCTATAGGGAAAGAATAACTAGTAACCAAATATATCTAGGATTTGCACAATAATACTTTAATATAATATCTATAACACTCCCCTTTGAGTGTATAAATACTCAAGTAGATTCATCATCAGGTAGAGTTGAGGAAGTCGACTCGTCGGCGCTGATCTGGGAACACGCTAGTCTCAATCAAAGGAACCTGCATACGGAACAAAGTCTAACAAAAACTCAATGGCTGTGCTAAACCTGAGACGAGGCAAAAACCCATAGTCTAAGGCAAAGTACGTGATAAAGTGCAAAGCCAAATTAAACGTCTACTAGACTTACAAAAGGATATGGGTGCCTCGTTAAAACCTTGTTAAGTAGAAAAAAACTCAAAAGGAAAAATGCTCCTAATCGTAGAGAAAAATAATACATTAAGATCAAGTGAGTATTCTTCGGGATACTCCCCTTGAGTTTAACATAATTCCAAAGAGAACTAATAATGTTACACCTCAAAAAGTTTAGGCCTACCAATTCCTTGAACAAGCTTCTAAAACGTCATCTTTAGCAAAGACTTGGTGAAAAGGTCGGTCAGGTTGTCATGGAAACATATTTGCTTGACTTCAATCTTCTGATGTTCTTGTTGCTAATGCAAGAAAAATAACTTCGCCGCAATGTGCTTGATGTCTTCTCCTTTGATGTATCCTTTCTTAAGCTATTCGATAGATGTTGCGTTATCTTCAAAGGTCGTTGTAGGGATGTCAACAAAAGAAGAAAGTTCGCATGTGCTTGAATGTGTTCAACAACTACTCTCAGCCAAAAGCATTCCCGATTAGCTTCATGTAGGGTGAGAATCTTAACATGGCTAAAAAAAGTGGCAACTAAGGTCAACTTGGTTGACCTCCCAGATATTGTAATAAAGACATAGCCCGTTGGAGAGCGCACCTTGTGCTGGTTGGATAAATGCCCTGTGTCAGCATAACCAACAAGGCAAGAATTGACTCGAGAACCAAAGGGGGTTGTGGCATCTCTCAAGGATTTGTAAGGATAAAAACAAACCTAAACCTGTCATACCTTTAAGGTAGCTAAAGATGTCTTTAACACTTATCTAGTGTCTACATGTGGGTGCGTTGTTATATCTTGCCAAAAGATTAACAGCAAAGAAGATGTCAAGTCTAGTGCATTGAGCTGAGTATAATAAAGTGCCAAACACACGTAGATATGAAACTTCAGGTTTGAAAATCTCTTCTCATCCTCCTTAAGACAGAAATGATCTCGTTTAGCATCTAGCGATTGATCGACCATAAGAGTACTTGTAGGCTTCACTTTTTATCTTTATTAAAACGATGTAACACCTTATAGGTGTAGTTCGACTGAGGTACTAGGATTCCATCCGAACAATGCTCGATCTCTAGGCAGAAACAATATCGAATTTTCCCAAGATCTTTTGTCTTAAATCCTACTTTAAGTGCGCGGCAGTTTTCTTAAGCTCTTCAGAAGTCCCAATGAGATTCATGTCATCGACATAAATTGCAATGATCATAAATTCAGAATGTAACTTCTTAATAAACACACAAGGACATAACTCATTGTTCATATATCCCTGACTAATCAAATACTCACTTATACGGTTATACCACATCCGCCCGGATTTCTTCAATCCATAAAGTGAACGCCTCAATTGAATGGAGAAGGTGTTCCATGGTCTAGAACTATTTGATCTAGTCAATGTTAGTCATTCAGGAACTATGCAATTACCACGTCTATGAGCGGCATATCCAATTTTTCAGAAACTACCAAACTGATAAGGTAATGGAACGTAATCACATCCATTACAGAAGAATATGTTTCTCCATAAGATGTGCCTTAGATTGCCCTATTTCATTCCCCTCATTACGCTTCTTTACAAAAACCCACGTTTAGCCAACAGGCTTCAAATATGGTGGTGTAAGAACTACAGGCCCAAACACTTTACGTTTCGCAAGAGAATTGAGTTCGACTTGGATTGCTTATTTCCAATTTGACCAATCGGTTCGACATCGATGTTCATCAATAAAACGTGGTTCAATGTCATCGCTCAACATAATCTCGGTAGCTACTGCATATGCTAATGCATCGTCGATATCATCTTATTTCTATTCCAAACATCATCCAAGCTAGCATAATGAATCGAAATCTCTAAACTCTTGGAAGGTGGATTAGTCTCTTCCAGGACGCTTCCATAATCTAGAATTTTCTCATGTGTTGGATAGAATAAGTAAGCGGTTGTCAGATTCACGATGGGCTTACTAGCCTATGCCATGGTTTTCCTCTTCTGGGGTTGTAAATCCTTTAAATCAACAGTTCTACCACGTTTCTGGGTAGGAGCAGATGATTGATTAGCTGTCAACATACGAGGGTCGACCATAATGATGTCCGGGCCTTCTAGGAGGAAGGTATGTCATACATTTGGTACATCTATTTTTGTAAGGATATTTATAGCTGGTATATGTGATCTCATCATTCTTGCTAGATCAGTAAAAGCATCTAGCATGTTCAGAGAAACACTCTGAAGATCTAGGATATGTGGCATTTTAGTCTCAAACTGGGCAACGCGGGGATTTAAAAGAGACAAAGTGAAAGTCGTCCACGATAATTCATGTCATTTTTCTAGAATGTTGATATTCTTATCTCCCCTAATGATAAGAAAATTGTTTAAATCCTTTAATGAACTGTCTTAGTTATCAGCATGTGGATCAGAAACACTTTTTGAATCCTTTATTGAACCCTATGCATCGAACCTGAGTTTTCTGATCAGACTACCTTAGCTAGGTTAGCCAAAACACTTCCACAAATCGAAGTTCTATTGGAATAAAATTCCTCTTTGGGATTGCCTAGTCTGGATGCCTGATTCGGACCTGCTAATATATAATGTTGCAGAGCATACTTGACTTAGCATGTTGGTCCGTGATAAAAGTAGTCGTGCTTAAGGTCGGAGTTCAAAGCCACCTTCAGATGATTTTCGGATTGCCCTTTCGACTATTCCCTTGAATGGGGTAGAGTAGGCATTCGTAGATCAAACTTCTTTTATTCATACCTAAAATAAGATTGATAAAGGAGGTGTGATTGAATCCATAAAGAATTGTCTACATATCTCCAGGACGGAGAATTAAATCACTGGTGTAGTTCTAAGAAAAAGATGATATGGTGTAAAAATAACATCAGGATCACTTTTAACGTTAAGCCTATGGTTAGACGTTGGGAGATGAGTTCTCTGAGGACTTGTCTTCATGCAGATGGCAGCGTTGTGATTGAGTCTAGAGTACTCTGCCTACATATCCCTGGAAGAGAATCAAACCACGTATAGTTTGAATTACCTTTTTTTTTTACTTGATTTTGAGGCGATGACGAAAGATCTATCTCAAGGTTATCGACATTGGGTTTCTTGTGACTTTTCTCGTTGCTATTCTATCTTTTGGAGTTTTTCACCCTTCATGGATGCAGTTTATGTAAAGAGTAGGCTTTTTTGCCAGTCGCCAGTCATATCATTAGTGTGTTTATCCGAACGATCCCTATCTCCAGTTTCAATTTAGCCTTTTTTCCTAACTTTGTCTCTTACAAAATCCAGCAGTGCCCTTGATCTAGGAGCTCTTTGATGTGGTCCCTCAGCACTTAGCAACTTTTGGTGGCATGGCTAGTTCTCTTGTAATATTCGTTTGGATTCTTCTTTGCTAAGTGCTCCGGTAGCAGCTTTTGGCGCTTGAGGAATGGTTTATCCTTTATGCTATAAAGAATGTTGTTGATTATGGCGTTCAAAGCAATATACTGTTTTAGCTTTATGAAGAGGGAATGGGGGGGTGTCTCTGTTGGCCCTTCTTCTATCAATCTTCCTAGAATAATCTAATTCGGCTGTCATTCTTTTGCTTTTTTCATCCTAGTCAGTCAGAGCATATATAATATCAAAGAACTTCGCCAAAGTGGCGTAATCATACTTTCCTTTGTTCAGTTTCTGAGAAAGAGGTGAATGGACGTACAACCCTTGTTTGAACGTCATAATGGCTAACTTACCATCAGATTTCTCCACCTCCGCCAGTTCTACTAAGAAGCACTTCAGGTAGGTTCTAAGGCTTTCATCATTAGACTGAGGGACCATCCTGAACATGGCTTCGTGACACTTATGAATGTCTTAGTATACCAAATAGATGTTTGTGAGCATGTCGACGAAACTTTCATTATAGTCGACGGACTTGGCTAGCAACTCTGAATACCATCTCATTGCAGGTTCCCCGAGAGTAGATGGGAACATCTTGCACATCCATGCATCATCATTTTTGTCTAGTGCCATGGCATTCCGGTAAAGAATGATGTAGTAGTTGGGATCGGAATTGTCACGAAACGACTTGAACCTTGGCTGGGAAAACTTTTCCAGTGAAGTTACATCTTTAATTTCCATTGAAAGCAGTGTTTTAACCCGGATGGAGGCTTGTTTGGAAAAAGAGGTTGATCGCTTATGGCCAGGCTTATATGATTTTCTTTGTCCATGAGAAGTCGTTGTTCTTTACCCTAGAATACTCAGGCTCGTCAAATCTCTAATGACGGGGCTCCGCTTTCAGTGTTCTCATTGCGTCTGAAGGGGGATTATGTGGGTTTTGTTGCTACCCCTAAGAAATTGCTTTAGCAACTTAACCACTATGTAGCGGATCTCTGCTCATATTAATGATATTTGCCAACGTCGAAGCAACATATGACATTATGGGTTTCCTTTAGGGGTTATGGTGCTTATGTTTCTGTATCTGAAAACAAGGATTTGGTTTTGTGGGGTTGTTCCGTTTGAATTCTCCAGGTTCTTCATATGCCTTTCCATTTCTACAAAGTTATAGTGACTTTCCGCACGAGCAGAGGTTTGGTTCTTTTTTAGCTTTTGGATAGAGGCGTTGATCTTTCTCAAAGCCTCTTAAATCTGGTCCATGGAGGAAGGTGATATGTTGGCGGGATTTTCACCATTCCTATGTGTGGTGGCTCCATGCAGGTCGTTACTTGCCCTAAGGGTTGCAGTGACCTATGGTGGTGGGTTGTTTATTCCAAGAATGACAGTTGCGTCAGAAGGTGGGTTATTTGCACTGGTGCGGTAAACACTAAATGTCAATTGGCAAAATAATTTGGCCGAAAGGAATATGAGTTCTACTCTCAATGAAATAACCAATTGTGGAACCAAATTAGTGCACTGAGGTTAGTGGTGGTTGTGCACAAACTCGAGCAACCTGTAAAATAGTAAACAACCGTGAGCAAGCTTAAAATCGGGAAGAGGTGTACCGGCCAAATGATCCTTGATGATCAAGTAGTGAATGGTTTTAAACTCAAGCAGTAGGCAAGAGAATCAAGTATTTTAGATTACGCTACCAAAGATAAACCTTATATGGTGTATTTATACCATGGGAGATAGACCTTTCTAGGATAGAATCCTCATTCTAAGCAAGGAAAATCCTAGAGGATATCTAAAAGTAGATATTGCACCCTCATAGGAATTATGATTACTTGCACGCCAGTTCCTAGATTGTAGGAGCTCCAAGACTTATAGGATTTGATTGTGCCTACATCTGGATCATATCATGTGTCTTGCGGAATAACCATGGTCATATAGTGGCACCGCTGCTCCATCTGATGCAGCTCGGTACGGAGCTAGAGAGTCCATGACTGAACTTCTAAGGTAACTGTATTCAGATCAGCTTACTCTAGCCCTGAAAAGTTATGGTCCCACAATTAGAATTGTACCCATATTATATATGTATGGAATTTATGGATGGATACATTCTTTTGAAATGCACCTATACATTGTTTTTGCAAAAATGCCACTCTTATGACATTTTGTCTCTTGGGAGACTTTTAAATGCCAAAAAAAATGGACTGTAAATCCCTTTATGGTGCATTTGTTTAACTTCCCTAAGTTTCAATAGACTGACTTGGATTAAGAGCTAGTGTAATTCCGTGTTTGTTACACGAATAAACTATCTTTAATGAGACTAGGCGGGACTTCCCTAACCTAAGTCCCTCACTAAAGGGTCATAATGAGACCACCCCTCGTCCCCCAAAAACCACCGGACTACTAAGACCGACTCCTTCCTTTCATTTCGTCTCGCTACTTCGCCCCCTTCTTGCATCATTCTCGCACTGTCTCTTTGGGCTGGATTTCATCTTAATTTGTATTTCCACTTAAATTTCGTCTGGATTAGGATTTGGGTTTGAATTTCTTAATGAAATGCCATGGGGGAGCTTGTAGACAACCATCACCCTCTAGATCCAACACTTCAAGCTTGCCGTCAAAGTAGTGCTGGTATCCGAGAAGAAACTCTGCGAACTAGTCCTAAGAAGAATAATGGAGGGCTGATATGGGCATAATGCTTTGCCAAAATCACAAACAAAATTATGGCGGTGGTCTTCCGGTTCATCGAAGGCGTTGCTAGGGTAGCAAAGAGCCCCAAAAGCTGATCAAGCTCCTCAACATGTTTGATTCCCTAAAGAAGACGAAGTTTGGATTTAGATTTCTAGAAAAGATGGAGAAAAAGATGGATAGGTTTGAGAGGGTGGAAGAGAATTCTAGAAAAAAAAGGAAAAAACATAATTAATAATAAAATATTAGTGAATATAAATTAAATTAAATAATATTAAATTTTTTAAGTATCATATTTCTTAGTTCGACATTACACCAAACGCTTCACTAAGTCAGTTCAGTTTAGTCTAGTCTAAGCAAGTCCAACTTAAGATTTGAGGCTTGCAACAAACGCATCTTAATGTGTGGAATTAGTTGTAAATTTCATATTGTTAGATTTTTTTTAAAAAAAAGTACATTTGCTAGATTTAATTGCTTTAAATGATATATATAAAAAAATGAAATGGAAAAAGACATGTGGCATGTGTGTTAAGAGTTAGGGACTTGAATAAAAATTAGAACACATAAGGTTTTATTTTAATGCTTAAGTCTAGGGATCACTTTCAAAGCGTCCTAAAATTGAATTTCAAGGGGTAAAATCGTAGTTAATAATTCATACATTTCCCGAAATTAATTCATTGAAATTAATCCATTCATATATAGTTCATTTCAACTTATCATGTAAACGAGATGTAGTGAAATCCAATTAATCATAAACATTGATTAGGTTTGATGTTGTCACATCCCAACTCCGCCGTAGCACGATATTGTTTTGGGCCACGCCCTCACGGATTTGTTCCTGGGTAAGAGAACCTCACTACCCAAAATGCGTCATCCACATCACCGGTACCGGCCTTCTTCTTAGCCTAGTGGTTAATTGCATTGGCAATGATTCCTCATGGTTATGGATTTGAAATTGTCACATCCCGACTCCGCTGTAGCACAATATTGTTTGCTTTGGGCCACACCCTCACATATTTGTTCTTGGGCAAGAGAACCTCACTACCCAAAATGCGTCATGCTATGAAGAGAGGGGCATTTACATATAAGGCCAGGGACCAACCCTCACCCCACCAATGTGGGATACTACAATCCACCCCCTTAGGGAGACCGAAGTCCTCATCTGCACATCTGAACGGACAGTGAGTCTGGCTCTAATACCAAATTGTCACATCCCGACTCCGCTGTAGCACTATATTGTCCGTTTTGGGCCACGCCCTCACAGATTTGTACCTGGGCAAGATAACCTCACTACCCAAAACACATCATGCTAAGAAGAGAGGGGCATGTACATATAAGGCCAGGGACCAACCCTCACCCCGCTGGGATACTACAGATGTTCTCAACAATCAAGATCATATCATGAAGGTAGCCATTTGTGGATTCACTTTTATAATTTTTGTTTATAAGAAATTAGGCCGGAGTTCAACGCCCATTTGTACAATTTGGAAGATTGAGATTGACTTATTCTCATTAATTGAATAATATCCCTTGTACAGTATACACCTATAATTAAACTTTTACAATCAAACTCCTACAAATTAGCTTCTAATTTATATATAACCTATAATCAAGGTCTAAAATATTGATATTATCGATATTATCCCGATATTTCCATCGAAATTTCCGTGTTTTTGGACTATCGATATTTCCGATATCATCGATATTTTAGACTTTGATAGGAACTCTATGTGGTACTAAGTCACTCATGTATCTTACCATACAATCTATAAAGTGTAAAATATTGTACTAATTCATTATATATAAATGATTATGGTGTGTTTAAACTTCTTTCATTAATTACTACATATTTTCTACACTCACAATGTTTGCCAGCTCGCTATATAATCAACTTAAATCAATTAAATCCATCATGCAATGCATTTCCTTCCAAATTTTTTTGTGATAAACTAATAGATAATTGACTAAATAAACATCCTGCAAAGTTTCAATAAAAATTTTCAGGTTTTTCTTACAATTTCCGTGGTTTTTATTCAATTTTTATCAATATTGATAATATTTTGATATTTCCATCAAAATTTCCGTTTTTTGGACTACCGATGTTTCTGATATCATCGATATTTTAGACCTTGCCTATAATACAAGGTAGAAAAGTAACCAATTACAATATATTTGCTCGTTAATATCGTTGATTAAGCCACAGTATTGGCAAGTATATCGGTGATGATCCTTAACTTTCTCACTAGTCATTGATATGCGTTGATTGTTCTTGGATCCGGATCACCAAAACCTTACCCATGATTCGGTGAAGGAAGAGAGAAATTTAGATAATTGAGTTGAGTTGGGTTTTTTTTTTCTTTTTAAAAAAAAAAAATTATATATATATATATATATATTTTAATAAGTGAGGGTAGTGTAAGAACTAATTTTTGGGTGTAACAAGATAATTAGAGTTCAATAAACTAGTATGTAGGTGTACAGAGTAAGTCGGTTGTATACAAACAAAACATGCAATTAAATAAAATTTCTCTTACCATATTTGGTTGTGGATTTGGATGGGATTCCAAGTAGGTAAGTTCACGCTTATCCTTATTAATTTTGTATTAGGTGTATATTAATTATCCTTAGTATCTAGTCACTTCAAATTCATAATAAACATAGTAATTGTTTTTACATGGTATAGTTAATATTTATGTAAATTGTATTTATTAATTTTTAACTATGGATATACATTGTATTTCTTTTTTTTTAAGAATCTGTATACATTGCATTTAGCCTGCGAATTTTTCTTCTTTAATTTCCCAGAAGGATCTTAGTTAGTCCAAATTTAAACATTATTTTACATGGATTTTAGATAATAAACAGGCCAAAATAATAATATACACAAATGACGAATGACGATTGGTGCAGCAGCCCATCAAGACCGTTGAATTTTGATCTAACAACTCCAAACAGGAGACCTCTCTAAAAGTTATAATAATTGCAACCGTTGAATCAAGTTTGAAAAGCCTAGATAGGCTGCTCATGAGGATCCAGATCGTGAGCTCAGGAGAGGATCCAATTTCAGTTAAAAGAATCAAAGACAATTTTATAACAAGACAAAACAAAAAATATAGGTAAAGCCTTAAAGGGCCGGCACCTATACATGTCTCTATCACAATTTCGTGTTTTTTTTTTCAGTTCATATATAATTTCTCTTCTCTCTTTTTTCTACTTTTTTTTTTTATGCAAATTTTTTGAATTTTCGCTGGGAAAAAAAACTTTCTACATTTTTGTTTATATGGGAAAAACAAATCACAATTTCCTTTACATATTTTATACCGCTTTGGGAATTTAGTTAATTTAGAATCTTCTTCGTAATTATCATATGTATTATAATAATGTAATTTGAAATTATAATTAATATAAAATTCCTACCTGAATAGAATTTAATATAACCTTGTATATATATTGTAATATCTCCCCACACATTAATACAAGGAGCTATATTTCTAGCCATGCCTAAATTGTATATAAAGGAGCAAACATAGAGACACGGAAACAGACAGCCTGAGGGATATCACTCAAACTTTGAGCTTCTTCTTCTCCCTCTCTCTCTCTCTGTTTATTATTCACTCCCTGTTTCTTAAGTGAGTGAATAGTGAGTCATCACAAAGCATAAGAAAATCATGGTGCTGGGTTTGGTGGTGGGTGTGGGAACGGGGCTGGCTTCCATTTGGATGTTACTTCTGTCGAGCTTTGTTGGTCTTGTGGCCTTCTGGTGGCTTATCAAGAATGCAAATCGGTTGCTGTATGAAACGCAGCTGGGTGAAAGGCAGTACTCCCTCCCACCTGGTGACTTGGGCTTGCCTTTCATTGGCAACATGTGGTCCTTCCTCAGAGCTTTCAAATCTAACAATCCTGAGGCCTTTCTCGACAAGTTTGTTTCCAGGTCAATTTCCACCTCTCTCTTTCTCTATCTATATGTTGGTTTTGCTAAAGTTATATTGTTCTTCTTATGTTGTTTGATATTCAGTAAAAAAATATGACTCCGAGTACCAATTTACATATCTGGTACATTCTCGATATACACTGCATTCTCTATGCGGTGCTGTAAATTGATGTTGAATTTACCAATTTGGCCCAACAAGGGAAAGTTTGTGCTGTACGTCTGTCTTACCATACTTAACCTTTAGTGAAGTAGAGAATAAACAACGTTACCAAAAAAGTTTTTTTTTTTTTTTTTTTTTTTTTTTTACAAACAATATTATCTAGATGGAATGGGCTTAACTTCATATTAGGGTAATAATAATGTGGTTCAAATTCTCCTTTGACAAGAATCGAATCTAAGACCTCTCACTTTCAAATGAAGAAGAATATATCACTAGACCGTAGTACTAAATGATACAAAAAACAGTTTATAGTTGGCCATTTTTTTCACTTTTACTGTCACATTTGTAACCGCAGGTTTTTTCTTGTAATTTACTTTTGTAACTGATTTTTCTGTGCATATTTCATACTTGTAGAGGACAGTTTCCAAAATGTGGATCACTGCGCACCACACTTCATGCAAATACTCCCAAATTTTCACCGTACCTTATTTTGTATGTTTTCTGCACAAAAACCCTTGTTTTTTTTTTTTTATAAAAAAAAAAAAAAAAAAGAAAAGAAAAAACCCTTGTTTTTGGCAGTCAATCCCCAACCGTTACTCGTGATCTTCAGCAGTGCCCCACAGGCTTATTCAACCCCACAATGTGCATGCTTAGGAAGGCTCAATGCCTTCTGCTACAGTAATTTTTTGTGTCGTGTAAATTATTCTCTTAGTAAATACGTTTCACACATTCTCTTAGTTTTTACGGTACAAGTAAATTGTTCACATAGGATTTTAAACTAGAAACTATCAAAAAGGTAAGTTGAATTTGTGTCAAGTACATATTTTAACATGACGGGTTTTTATTTAACCTTTGATAAGACGGGCTTATCTCCTCCTTCTATGTCCCACACACTAATTGTACATGTGGGAGTCATAGACAGACAACGGGTGGTGCATGTTAAACCAAATTGTCCATGTAGGATGCTAGAACTATAAAATATCCCAAATCATGTTTACAAAAAATTTGGGTTAACAATAGACATTAAAAGAAAAGATGTTTTTATGTTTTGTATTTGCAGCACTCTCTTTCCTTGACAAAATTGTTTCATCATGTGGTTTTACCGAGTCAGGTTTTAACGAGGTCATTCCTTTACGCGTTTAGTTGATATTTATCTAATGAAGATTCAATTCACCTTAAATAAAGAAAAATAAAATAAAATGGTTTTAGAGTTTAGTCTTCGATGGGTTGAGAATGTCTTCATTTTTGTAACGCGATGATTTGGTAAAGTTGTTGATATTTTGAGTTAGTAGCCTAGTTTAATTTCAATATGCTTCCCCCACGTCATCAACTACTTGGCATTTTATGACCAAAGAAACCATTTGGCATTTAAGTGCAAAAGTGAGATATAATGGAGACTCATTCGGAATGACGATGTGGAACTCCATTTCCAAACATTAAGAATAAATTCCCACCTTGTTGAGTTGATTGACTAACTGCTTTTTCTCCAAGTGATTCTCTTTAGAAACTGCTTTTAATATTCTTCTTTATTTTTTACCTTTTCTAAAATAAAAAACTAACAGAATTAAAAAGTTTAGAATTAAATAATATATATGGATGCTAGAAAACGGAAAGGGATCCTCGGATCCCTTCCGCCTAATCCACCAAATCAGAAAATTTGTGCTATTGAAATTTGTTCCAATGGTTACAGGAACTCATTTTAAAAGTTATAATAACTTCAACCGTTGGAACAAATTTTAATGATACAGATTCCCTAATTTGGTAGATTAGTAGGAAGGGATCCGGAGATGATGCATTTCTCTAGAAAACTACCCTGAAATAACAAGTTGACATTGTGGCTAGCACTATAGTCTGTGAGATTTAGAAGCAGCAAATATTTTTGGTCCAAACCTGCATGCTTTTGTAGGGTCACCATGTAGCAATGTGTCACACTCATTTTTTTAATGGGAACTTTAACGAAAAGTTCCTGTTAATATTCATTTTAACGAAAAATCATAGATTTACACTAAAAAGTCAATCCTGGTACTATTCACTTTAACCTTTATTTTATCTTTATCATTAAAACTCAAAGTTTTCAAATCTTTTTCATTAGTTTTCATTTTTTTTTTAGTGTCGGATGCAGTGTGCCTAATTCACCCAATACAAATTGGTACATGGATGAAAGAACATTATTCACATGTACCATAATGTTGAACAATGTGAATGGAAGAGTTTCTTAATTTTTTACACATAAGCTCTTCTTTGGTTGACTATTTTCATTTGAATTATTGACAGTTAATTATCGGCTTAGTTTCAATCATCTTGTGTGTGCAATATGTTTCTCCTTTTTGACTAACTTCAGTGTAACTTTGTTGCCTTGTCAATGAACAATGCAGATTTGGGAAAACTGGAATCTACAAGGCCTTCATGTTCGGGTTCCCAAGTATCATTGTTACAACGCCTGAAACAAGTAAAAGAGTTTTGACTGACGACGATGCATTCAAACCCGGGTGGCCTGTTTCTACTGTGGAGCTAATTGGAAAGAAATCATTCATTGGTATATCTTACGAAGAACACAAACGTCTAAGGAGACTAACAGCAGCTCCAGTCAATGGTCACGAAGCATTGTCTGTGTACATGAAGTACATTGAAGAGATTGTCATAACGTCCTTGGAAAAATGGTCCAAACTGGGACAAATAGAGTTCTTAACTCAACTCAGAAAGCTTACCTTCAAGATTATTATGTACATCTTTCTTAGCTCAGAGAGCGAGCCAGTCATGGAGGCTTTGGAGAGGGAATATACAGTACTTAACTACGGAGTTAGAGCCATGGCAATCAATCTTCCGGGATTTGCATACCATAAAGCACTTAAGGTGAGGAACTGATAAGTTGGGTTTTTTTGTTTCATAACTTAGACAGTGGTGTTTGTAATGTTTTAGCATTTAACTGAGTTGTTTCCATTTTAGGCTCGGAAAAATCTTGTTGCTATATTTCAATCAATTGTGGATGAGCGAAGAGCTCAAAGAAAGTCCGGAAACTACTATGTAAAGAAGAAAGATATGATGGACGCTCTGCTGGATGTTGAGGATGACGATGGAAGAAAACTTAACGATGAGGACATTATAGACGTACTGCTAATGTACTTGAATGCAGGCCATGAATCTTCTGGCCATACCATAATGTGGGCTACCGTTTTCCTACAAGCAAACCCAGAAGCTTTCCAGAGAGCTAAGGTATTTGAATTAACATATTTTTGGGTAGTTCATCTTGAATGTAGTTTTTTCCTTTGTCTCATTTTTCTTTTGAATATTAGGGGACTGATTTACCTGTGCAGGCGCGTTGTCAACCATAGCGACAAATTTTAGCTTTCATTTTGCATGCGTAATCAATCCACTTAGATTAGCCCGCATGTTTCAAATTAATAGATATTTATGTTGTTAAGATTGTTCAATGAAGAGAAGTGATCGTTTCCTTGATATCTTTTGACGAATTCTGGTTTGATAACTCCTGAATACTTCAAATTGATTTGATAATCATGTTTGGACAACTTTAGGCTGAGCAAGAGGGGATTCTCAAGAGGAGGCCACCAACGCAGAAGGGCTTGACACTCAAGGAATATCGAGAAATGGACTATCTTTCCCAGGTAAAAAAAAAATGGCTTCATTTTCATTTTTGTTTTTATTCAGCTGTTGCCAAGTGGTTCCAGCAAACTGTTTTAAACTCCATAGGTGATAGATGAAACTCTTCGCGTGATAACATTCTCACTCACCGTCTTTCGAGAGGCAAAGAAGGATGTCAAAATAAACGGTAGGTTAAGATTTTTTTTCATATGTATTTTTACTCTGCATAAGTATCTTCACTCGTTACACATTTTTCTTCAAATAACTGCTAGATCTCAGAAATTTACTTAATATTTGGTTTTCAGGTTATAGCATTCCCAAGGGCTGGAAAGTATTGGTTTGGTTCAGGAGCATTCACTATGATTCTGAATTATATCCAAACCCAATGGAATTCAACCCTTCCAGATGGGATGTAAGTTTTTAAGCACTATAATTTACTAATAATTATGACAAACAATAATTTGTACTTACATCTGACTTGGTTTATTGCTTTCTGCTGGCCCAGAATCACACACCAAAAGCATTAAGTTTTCTTCCCTTTGGAGCTGGAAGCCATCTGTGCCCCGGAAATGATCTTGCTAAGCTGGAAATAGCTATTTTCCTACACCATTTCCTCCTTAATTATAAGTGAGTACTCTTAACCAATTGCCTCTACAAGACTAAAATTGGAAATCAGTTGTTATATTTTTAATCATCTTCTAATGTTTCGGTGATTTGATCAATGCTGCAGGATGGAACGCACTAATCCGGGATGCCCCTTGATGTACTTGCCTCATACTAGGCCTAAAGACAATTGCGTGGCAAAAATCAAGAAATGTGGATCTGCAGGGGCATGAGAGCATTGAGAGAACAAGAGAACTAAGTACACAGATTAAGGTATATATTTCATACGTAGGTTATAAAAAAACAGCGTTTTTTACGGCCTAATATATTTGACCTAGGTCATATGATTTTAGTTGGCAAGTTTTGAACTTAGATCCTCTGTCCATCTGTTACCAGACCAGGAGCCATGACAGCAACTAATCCTTACTCAGAAGTGTGGCTGCCGGGGAGTTTTCGCACAGCAGCTAGCTAGTTTTAGTAGTTAATTTAGAGTTTATTTATGTTTCAGTGGGAAAGAGAGCCTAGCATGCAAACTAAGCTATAAGAGCTGGTACTTGTGCATCTGCACGCTTGTTGAATGTGTAACCTTGTTGTCCTCGCTTAATAAAACTGCTGGACATTGTACCAAGCACTTTTGTACCTTTTATTTTAGGGTTTTTATCACAAATGATCCCTGAAATTGACTCAGCCCATCAAGTGGTTCCTGAAATTGAAAATCAATCAATGCAGTCCTTGAAATTGGGTGTCATAAATCAATGTGGTCATTCTGTCACTATTCCGTCAAAAACTTTGTTAAGTGCTGACGTGGCACTTAAATGGATCCCAAAAATTTAATAAAATATTATTTTATGAATTAAAAATATTTAAATAATAAAAAATATTTTTTTTATAATAAAAAACTTCAAAAAAAAAAAAAAAAGATGCTTCCTCTGCAACAACCATGGCGTCTCCTCCTCCTCCTCCCCCCTGGTTCTTTCAAGCCCAACAAGTCACTCACTTTCAAGTTCAGCCTTCTCGATGGGGCTGTGTTTGGCTACAATTACATTTGCAACGGTGACAATGAGTGATGAGTCATGGTTGATGATTCGGTCGAGTTGATTCGAAGCGGGTTATGGGCTGCAATGCCCGGGGTGTGGCTGCAGACCGAGATGGATGAGGAGGGCAAGATAAAATTCCAGTTGACAACAAACGTAATCGCAGCCAAACAACCCCATCTGGAAGTGCTGAACTTGAAAGTGAGTGACTTGTTGGGCTTGAAAGAAGTGGGGAGGAGGAGGAGACACCATGGTTGTTGCAGAAGAAGCATCTTCTTCTTTTTTTTTCAAGTTTTTTATTATAAAAAATAATAATTATTTAAATATTTGATTTTTGACACCCAATTTCAGGGACTACATTGACCGATTTTCAATTTCAAGGACTATCTTGATGATCTGAGTCAATTTCAAAGACCATTGGTGATAAAAAAAAACCCTTTTTTTTTATATAAATTTGGACAACGGATTTCTAAGTAGCAAGGAATTTAGGATAAGTTAACTAGAATTGCACTGTTCATAAGCACTATAAAGTCACCAAACAAACAAAAATATTATCCTTACTATCTAGTTATACCATGATTTGTATCATTTCTTTAATAGAGATGGGACCCACGCGCGTTGGCAGACCCTATCTCTTTAGAGAGATTTGAAAATGGCACATTTTGAGTAATCAGTTACAAATCTCTATCCATGCTTTAGAATGTGTAGTTTGTTGTAAATAGTGGATTGTCCACATGTGTATAGTAATGTGTATAGTAAAGTATCACATGTATATAATAATGTGTATAGTAAAGTATCACATGTGAATAGTAAGTTTTGTAAGTTTTCGTTGAGGTGGCTCTATGTTTTGTAAGTTTTCATTGAGGTGGCTCTATAAATAGAGCACTTCGGTTGTTCAATGTAAGAGAACATCAAGAAGAGAAAAGGAAGAAATATAATACTCTCAGTATCCCTCATTTTCTAATATCTGCAAGACTTTTGTCAGTGTGATATTTTGCACCACTTCATCCTCGCTCTTAGCAAAGGTTATTTATCTACTTTTGCCTATTTATAAAACGTTATCAGCATGACTCTCTAATCATTTCTCATTTCCCTTCACCGAAAGAAAAAAAAATGTTTCCTCTAAGGTTTTTACTGTTCTTCTTCTTCCTCTACCTCAATTGCTGGATATACCCACGCGAAGAACCGTTTGCACCATGTTTACTTCTAGTTCTTAACCTAACAGTTACTTATATCTTTGATTTCTTGTTTGGTGTAACTCTTGACTATTAACTCAGTGTTTATTTATGCAATCCAAGATGGTGCGATATCATCGCCTATCTTGGACTGCAGATCTAATTTTACTGCAAATTTTATGTGGAGCAATATAATCGCCCACCCTATCCTGCATATTTAAATTTATCTACTATTTAATTTTATCGCAATTTTAGGTGGTGTGGAATAATCACCCACTCTGCTCTGCATATTTAATTTTATTGCAATTTCAGCTGGTGCAGTATAATCGTCCATCCTACTTTGCATATTTAAATTTTCTTGCAATTTTAGGTGGTGCGGTATAATCGTCCACCTTGCTCTACATATTAAAAATTTTCCTGCTGTTTAAAGTAGTGCGGAATAATCGCCCATCCTATACTTGTTTCGATGAGAATGGTGCGGTACAATCGCCCTTCTCATTAATCATGTAAATCTCGAGCCTGAAGTTTCGAGTACTTATCATTTTGGCCTGAAGATAAAAAATTTGTAAGAACTAGAAGCTCTAACAATATATTCCTTCAGAACACATATTATTGCAAGTTCTTACACACCTCATTTTTCTTTCAGAAAAGAAAATGGCAAACTTGGCAAAGCTTGATTTTGCTGTCCTGGACATTACTGGAAAGAATTACCTTACATGGGTACTGGATACCAAGATCCATCTGGAAGCAGCGAATCTTGAATATACCATCAGAGAAGAGAGTAGCTCACACTCTCAAGATCGGGCGAAGGCCATAATTTTTATTCGTCGCTATCTTGATGAGGCACTAAAGAGCGAGTACTTAACGGTTGAAGATCCGTTACCCCTCTGGAAGGCCTTGAGAAATAGATACAATCACCAGACAATGGTGATTCTTCCAAGAGCTCGCTATGACTAGACTCACCTAAGGATCCAGGATTTCAAGTCAGTGGCTGAGTACAATTTGACATTGTTTAGAATTACCTCTTAGATGAAGCTCTGTGGGGATACTATTATTGAGGAGATGTTATTGGAAAAGACTTTCAACACATTCCATGCCTCTAACATGCTCCTGCAACAGCAGTATAGATCGCGAGGCTTCACTGAATACAACCAGCTGATATATGTGCTCCTGGTAGCTGAACAAAACAATGAGCTCATGATGAAAAACCATAATTCCTGACCTACTGGATCAGTACTGTTCCCAGAAATGAATGTTGCTTCCCTTGAAAGGAATACCATATCCTCCCGTGGTAATAATTACAAACGAGGACGTGGCCACACTCGAGGCCGGTGGAACGGGAAAGGCAAGAACCATGGTATCTAGTTTCACAACCAGGTTCCAAGGCATAATCCAAGCCCGAGCTTTAAAAATGCAAATCGCCAGAAAGGAAAAGCTCATATGAACACTCCTAGAAATCCTGAAGGAGTTTGCCATAGGTGTGGTGGCAACAGACATTAGGCGTGTACTTGTCGCCCCCAAAGCATCTGGTGGAACTGTATCAAGCCTCCTTCAAGGAGAAGGGTGTCGAGATCAATTTCTTCAACCAGGCTCAACCAATAAAAGTAGTATTCCAGTATGAATAAACTGCTTTTTCTTTACTCAGAGATCATGGATAAATATTATGGTTATTCTCAAAACAAGATCAATGGAGGAGACTTTTGTCTTGTAGACAGCGCAACCACGCATTCAATATTTCGAGATCGAAAGTATTTCTCGAATTTGGTACTGCAAAAGTAAAGGTAACAACAATATCAGGGCAATCAGATGTAATTGAAGGCTCAGGAAAAGTCCAGATTATGTAACCAAATGGAACAATATTATCCATAAAGAATGCATTATATACTACTCGATCCATTCGAAATTTGTTGAGTTTTAAAGACATACGTCTAAATGGATACCACATTGAAACGAAAAGTGTAGAAAATGTGGAATATTTATGCATTACCTCAAATGATACCCAGAAGCATATATTGGAGAAGTTGCATGGTTTATTGAGTGGATTGTATTATACATCGATAAAGACAGTTGAGGCATATACTGTCATGAACCAGAAGTTCATTGATTCAAAGGTTTACATGCTTTGGCATGACCGACTAGGTCATCCAGGATCTACCATGATGCGTAGAATCATTACCAACTCTAATGGACATCTATTATTGAGCAGACACATTGATGTCTCAAATGATAACCCTTGCAAGGCTTGTTCCCAAGGGAAGTTGGTAATTAGCCCATCACAACTAAAGGTTGATGATGAATCCCCATCATTTTTGTAAAGAATTCAAGGGGATATTTGTGGACCTATTCAACCACCTTGTGGACCATTTCGATATTTTATGGTTTTGGTTGATGCATCTAACCGATGGTCACATGTTTGCCTATTGTCTACTCGAAATGTAGCTTTTGCGAGACTTCTTGCTTAGATGATTAAGTTGCGAGCACAGTTCCTAGATCATCCCATTAAGTCCATTCGACTTGATAATGCTGGTGAATTTACGTCTCAAACCTTTGATGATTACTACATGGCACTGGGCATTGATGTTGAACATCCTGTTCCTCATGTCCATACCCAAAATGGTTTAGCAGAGGCATTTATCAAGCGGCTTCAATTAATAGCCCGTACTTTGCTCATGCAAACGAAATTGCTAGTCTCTACATGGGGACATGCCATCTTACATGCAGCATCATTGGTTCAACTGAGACCCATAGCCAACCACCAATACTTATCAATACAACTTGTGTTTGGACATCAGCCAAATATTTCACATTTACGAGTTTTTGGTTGTGCTATTTATGTGCCTATTGCACCGCCACAACGAACTAAAATGGAACCTCAGCGCAGACTAGAAATTTATGTGGGTTTTGATTCACCATCTATCATTAGATATTTGGAACCCTTGACAGGTGATATATTTATAGCTCGTTTTGCGGATTGTCATTTTGATGAGACAGTCTTCCCGTTGTTAGGGGGAGCAAAGACCATTCCAGAAGAACGGCAAGAGCTAACATGGATTGTTCCCACCTTATCTCATTTTGATCCACCAAGCACTCAATGTGAAAATGAAGTGAAAATGATCGTTAATCTTCAAGGTATTGCTAATAAAATGCCAGATGCATTTAATGATGCTTCGAAAGTGACACAGTCACATATACCAGCTGCAAACGCACTTGTAAGAATTGATGTCCCTGTTGGACAAAATAAAGTGGTAGCGAATGATTCTTTTAGTGCACGTCTGAAGCGTGGTAGACCCCTAGGTTCAAAAGATTCAGCACCTCAAAAGAGAAAGATGAGGGCACAATTGAACCCAAATGAAATCATTCAGGAAAAGAAAATGAATGATAAATCCACAATTCATGAATCTATACTTCCAGAAAAAGAAAATGTCCTTAAAGAGACACCTGTCCCTGAAGAGACAGAAGTACATGAAAGCAAAGAAATATCCATAAATTATGCATGTACTAATGAATTGTGGGATCGAAATGAAATAATTATTGACGACATGTTTGCATTTGCAGCAGCCACTGAAATTATATTAAGTGATGATATTGAGCCCCGCTCTATTGAAGAATGCAAACAGGGACAAGATTGACCTAAGTGGAAAGATACAATCCAAGCAGAATTAAATTCCTTGGAAAGGCGAAATTAGACTAGTAGTCCAAACCCCACCTGGTGTAAACCCCGTGGGTTACAAATGGGTATTCACAAGGAAACGCAACGAGAAAAACGAGATTGCAAGATATAAAGCAAGATTCGTTGCACAAGGTTTTTCACAAAGACCTGGAATTGATTATAAAGAGACATACTCTCCTGTAATGGACGCAATTACATTCCGTTACTTAATAAGTTTGGTGATTTCAGAAAAACTTGACATGCGACTTATGGATGTCATCACCGCGTATCTATATGGAAAATTAGATACTGACATATATATGAAAGTCCTAGAAAGACTTAAGTTGCCTGAAGCAACTAACAAACTACGAGGTATGTTCTCAATCAAATTAAGGCGATCACTATATAGGCTAAAACAATCTGGGCGAATATGGTATAATCGTCTCAGTGAGTATTTAATTAAAGAATGATATGCCAACAATGTTATCTGCCCTTGTGTGTTCATTAAGAAATCAAACACTAGATTTGCTATAGTGGCAATATACGTCGATGATATGAACCTAGTTGGAACCCCTGAAGAGCTCAATAAAACTACTGAATATCTGAAAGCGAATTTGAAAAGAAAAACCTTGGGAAAACAAAATATTGTCTCAGCCTGCAGATCGAGCATTGTGCTAATAGAATTTTGGTCCATCAATCAGCTTACATTGAAAAGATACTGAAGCAATTTGGCATGGACAAGGCTTATCCAATTAGCACCCTAATGGTCGTTCATTCTTTGGACATTAAGAAAGATCCATTTCGTCTAAAAGAAGATGATGAACTGGTCCTTGGTCCAGAAGTACCATATTTGAGCGCAATAAGTGCTTTATTGTATTTAGCACAATGTACTAGACCAGATATAGCTTTTTCAGTTAACTTGTTAGCCAAGTACAGCTATGCTCCAACAATTCATCATTGGAAGGGAGTCAAAGATGTTCTACGATATCTTCGTGGGACAACAGATATGAGTCTCTTCTACTCAGACAAGCCCACAAATGATCATATCCTTGTTGGATACGCAGATGCTAGTTTTCTCTATGATCCGCATAAAGCCTGCTCATAAAATGGATATGTGTTCACTTATGGAGATACTGCAATTTCATGGCAATTAACGAAGTAAACGCTAGTTGCTACATCTTCCAATCACTCGGAAATAATTGCTTTACATAAAGCAAGTCGTGAATGTTCTTGGTTAAGATCAATGATCCATCACATCGGAAATTCATGTGGTCTACCTTCAAAGACAGACACTCCAATTGTCATCCATGAAGATAATGCAGCCTGTGTCACCCAGATGAAGGAATGATTCATCAAAGGTGATAAGACTAAACACATATCTCCAAGATTTTTTAGTGCACACGAGCTTCAGAAGGGTAAAGTTATTGAAGTCAGACAAATTCGTTCTAATGAAAATTTAACAGACTTATTCACCAAATCTCTACCAAAGTGCACATTTCAAAAGTTGGTGCAGGGAATCGGATTACGTCAGCTTACAAATTTGAAGAATGCGGAATCAAGGGGAGATACAATTCAAGGGGAGCATCCATGATACATGCATGTTGTACTCTTTTTCCTTTGATTAGGATTTTTCCCACTGGGTTTTTCCTATCAAGGTTTTAATGAGGCAACATAAGCATGCTCAACACCATCCAGGTAAAGTTGTACTCTTTTTCCTTCGCTATGGTTTTTTTTTTTTCCCACTAGGTTTTTCTAAGCAAGGTTTTAACGAGGTAGCTGATACTGATATATGGGCATCCAAGGGGGAGTGTTGTAAATAGTGGATTGCTCACATGTGTGTAGTAATGTGTATAGTAAAGTATCACATGTGAATAGTAAGTTTTGTAAGTTTTCGTTGAGGTGGCTCTATAAATAGAGCACTTCGGTTGTTCAATGTAAGAGAACATCAAGAAGAGAAAAGGAAGAAATATAATATTCTCAGTATCCCTCATTTTCTAATATCTGCAATACTTTTGTCAGTGTGATATTTTGTACCACTTCGTCCTCACTCTTAGCAAAGGTTATTTCTCTACTTTTGCCTATTTATAACATAGTTTCAATTTTATGTATCTAATGTTTTACAATTCATGTCTTACTAATGTAGCTTAAATCCCTAGGTAATGGATAATATCTAGTGCAACCATATTAACCATTAGAGCTGGTTTGATAGGATGTTGACTAGGATGATGATTCAGCACAATTACTTATTTTGTAACTAATAATTGGATATGAGAAGTTGGTTAGTTGGTTTCAATTAGAGATAAGGTTGTTAGCAGGTTTCTTAGTGGCTAAGATAGTTAGCTGCTATATAAGAAAAGTCGTAAGGGAAAGTTGTTGTTGTAAAAGTTGAATATTGTAATAAATACATAGAGTTACTGTTACATTGAGAAAGAAGTAAAGTTGGGGTTCTATATTTGGTATCAACTAGTGCATTCGATCTTGCTTAATCCTTTCTCGTGTATGACTCGCCTTGCTTCCAAAAAAACCATGGAGCCTCGTGTGTCCAATCTCAAATCCTTGTTTGCTTATTTCCAGCAAGAATTCAAAGAATCTAGAAATGAGAGTTCAAAAAATCAAGAAGAAAGGAATTCAGAGTTACCCATGAATTGATCCTTCAATAGCTGCACTTGTTATCTTCGAGGGGTAGTGGGTCAATCGGTGAATCTTCTGAAGCGACACAATTAGATCCAATTCGGCAAAGGGGTATAAACCCTAATCTGGGTACCAATCCACTTCGCCAAGAAGTTTTTCCCAAAGCATCGAACTAGCGCCCTCCATTTCTTAAGATGAACTTCCCAAGATTTGGTGATAGAGACAACCCTTTGGGCTGGATTTACAAAGTTGATCACTACTTGGATTTCTTAGATATCGAAGATTTCAAGAAAGTTAAAATGGTTTCCTTTCATGTTGAAGGAGAGCCTCTGCAATGGTTTCACTTGGTCATGCTACGACAAATAGGTTTTTGCGAGATTACATCTTGGAATTCAGGAGATTAGCTAACAGAACTTGAGATATCAATCCCTCTCTCATAAAATCTTGCTTTATTGGTGGTCTAAAAGCTGAGTTAAGATGTGTTGAGATATCAAGTCCAAAGATGTGTTGGAAGCCACTGCATATGCACAAAAACTCAATGCCAAGTTAACATATTTAAGGTTCAAAACTTTCTCTCATCCTTATGCTAATCCTTCTATAAGCGCACCTCTACACAATGTTAGTAGCACACATCTTGGAGAAATTAAGCTTAAGAATGATAATGTGCGTAGATTGACACCTGAAGAGGTTGAGTTCTATAGAAAAAATGGTCTTTGTTTTCACTGCAAAGAAAAGTACACTAGGGGTCATTCTTGTGAGAAGAAACAATTGCTTCTTATTGATGTTCAAGGTCCTGGAGAAATTGTAGCTATTGTGGAAGAAAAATTAGAACCTAATATTACTACATGTGCTTTGTTTGATACTCCTGCTCCTAAACCAATAAAACTTAAAGGTTGGGGGAATGATAAAAAACTAGTAGTAATCCTGCTTATTAATTCAAGGAGTTCTCACAATTTCATTGTTTTATCCTTGGTCAAAAGAATTAGAGAGGCCTTAATGAGATTACAATTAAGGATAAATTCCATATTCCATTAATTGATGAATTGTTAGATAAACTATTTGGTGTTGAGTATTTTTCCAACTCAGACTTAAGATTAGACCATCATCAAATTATGATGCATCCTAATGGCATTGTGAAAACTACATTTCGAACTCATGATGGTCACTATAAGTTTTGGTTATGTCTTTTGGCTTGACTAATGCTTCAACCACATTTCAATGTCTAATGAATGAGATATTCAATCCTTACCTCAAAAAATTTGTCTTAGTCCTTTTTTATGATATATTGGTGTGTTGTAGAACTTGGGAATTGCATTTGGTACATCTCAAGATAGTATTTGAGCTACTGCAATCTCATACCTTGTATGTTAAGCAATCCAAGTGTGCCTTTGGTCAAGCTCAAGTGGAATATCTAGGACATATAGGCGGCATTTATTACACCTCCTTAGCAAGGACTAGCTTAGACTGGCTTAAGTGGGATTCTAATTCTATGTTTGGAATGGTATTGGACTACAATTAATGAGACTCGCCTCGACTAGGAGGCGTTGTCTCCTTCGCTAAACCACGCTATCTAGTCCCATGCTTTACCTTGGTATTAAGAGGGACTAAAAAGGAGACGAGGCCGAGATCCAGAGCCAAGCTTTCTTGCTAAACCCCAACACCAATCCCTAGGCTTTTCTTTCTTCTTCTCTGGCGTCACCGTGGCAGGCAATTGGCGGTGCTTGTTCTTCCTTTTTCCCACAAAATTCCGAGACGGCTAGCTTTAGGGACGGACAGAAAATTCCCAGAAAAATCCATGAGCTTTGCCTTCTTCTTCTACCCATCTCTAAAGAACTCTTTTCTTTGTTTCAGATGAAGCTCAAAGCTTCATTCTGTTTGATCGACACTTTGACCAAATGCCCGGAAAAAAAAATTCAAGAAATATCCAATCAATGGAGTCAGTCAAATTATTAATAGAGATGATGGTTGTATAGATTACAGAGGTCAAAGAAAGAGATGGGAAGGATTTACGATCTACAAGAATAAGAGGTGGAAAATGAAGAGAATGGGGACGAAACCAAACGAGGGAGACAAGGAGGAAGGCATTTTTTTAATTAATTATTTTCAAGTCAGAAGTAGAATAGGAGAGATGTTTCCAGAAAATGTTAGTTTTTTGGGGGAAAAAAAATGAAAAACGTTGAATGAATAGTAAAATATTATTGGACAAACATTAAATAATATAATATTGTATTTGTTAATTATCTTTTTTTTAGTCCGACACTACTCTAAATGCTTAACTAGGTCAGTCCAGCTTAGTCTAGTCTAAGCAAGTCCAACTTAGTCCCTGAAGATAGTCCAGTTCGAGATAGTCCGATGTAACAAACGAACCCATAGTATCTAACGAGTGAGTGGCAACTAATCCATCTACCAATTGGCCTGTTCCAACCACTACAAGAAAATATGGAATAAGTGACGGAATTTTATGTGACGCCCAAAAATTCGTCACATATAGGAAAATTATGTGACGAAATGTCAAAATGTGTCATGCATAACTGGTTTGCTAGGTAAGGAATTTGAAAACACATATGTGACGATAAATACGTCACATATTCCAAAATTAAGTGACGAATATGACAAGCGTCACTTATAACTATTTTATATCTTTTAGGATGAAAAAAGAAGTGACACAAAATTTTCGAAGTCCTTACTAAAATATATGGTGTGGAAGAATGGCGCCCTGCGAAATACAATAAATGAGGAATTTCAAAGTGGGTCACATATTTGTATCCTTTGTGAGGAAAGTGGTTGTCACATTTTGAACGGGGAATAAAAGTTTCAACAAGAAAAAAAGAGTGAATCAAATATTAATATTTTGTAGAATACTCTATATCTCAGACTTCTCCCTCTGTCTCTCATTTACTTTCCTTCTCTCTGTCTCTCAGACTTCTATCCTTTCTCCGTCACCGTGACCCAACATCATGGCAGTACCAGGATTTTCCGAGCCAATCACAGCTGCCTCAACTCTCAATCTTCTTTTCTCTCTACTATGACAATACAGGATTTTCCGAACCAATCACTGAAACCCATTCTCATCCTTTCCCTCTCTATCACGCTCCACAGCCAAAAACCTTAAAGACTCTGTTCGTCTAGAGGAATATCCAGTGAGGAGGTTCCCTGGCCAACGAGCACACAGCTTCCCGAGAGGTTGGCACCGATTGATATTGTCTGTCGAGTTTCTGCTTATTGGCGGGTTGTAAGAGAAGGACCCAGTTAGTTATGAAATGTGCCTTTGTGGGGCCTTAGATGTAGGCCTTGAGGCTTCCCGTCAAAACTAACCGAATACTTGAATACATCTTGGTTGTTTCATTATTGCATACGTATCACTCCCATTATACGTTAATTACCCGAGCCCGCAGAGCAGAATGAAGTCAAATAGGTGTCTTTGTCGGGCCTTAGGTATAGGCCTTAAGGCTTCATATCAAAGTTAATTCTATACTCAAGCGTTATGTGGGAATTAAGATATAACAGAAGAAAAACTAGAGAATAAGCTAATTACTTGGGCACCAAGTAACTTCGGACTTCTGGTGATCAAAGATTGTCGTGGATGGGTTAAGTCCACATAAAGTTCTTTTTAGGCCTTGAGACCAAGGACATTTAATTGGTCAATCTTGTCTGCCCGAATGGTTAGAACTTCGAAGTCTTTTAATCATAAAATGGCTAGCAATAACTTGGATGCAGATGGAAACATACATCATAGTACTAGATCTATGAATGAAAGGCAACAACAAAGGAGGTCGGGCAAGGCTGATCGTCTTGCAACTTCCTCTCTTTGTGATTTATAGAGTGTTCGAATGCTAGAAGGGGAGATTGGATGATGAATCTATATGAGGTGATCGATACTACAACAAGATTTAAACAAGGTAGCAGAGCTTTTACAAAGGATTTCTGGTGAAAGTTGATCCCGAAAGGGATGAAACTACAGCTTCGTGAAGGCAAATCTGGTTTGAGCAAAGTTTGTGGTTGTATTTGTTTGTTTGATTGAGTGTACTTGTCTCTGATTTTTCTTCCTGCTTTTATAAACAATTTAGCTTGGCTGTCTGCAGTGTTGATTTTGCCCGAATGCATCTGAAGGGCAATGACTCATCAACTTTTTACTTGTACTGCCATTGTAAAGTACTTTTGGGTTGATTAGCTGGCTAGTCTACACCACTTGACCCCTAGGTAGGTGAGCAGGTAGTTTAAATGAGCTGCACCTGGTTGGGAAACAAGCCCCTTCTTGCTTCTGGACTTCGGTTGGGCCTTGGACTTTTCCTTATTCTGAACCTCTTTTTTGGCTTTCTTTTGGGCTAACCTCTTCTTAACCCAAAGTTCAAGTTTTATCCTAAACAATGCCCCCTTCAATTAATATTCAGGCTGGAATTTCAGGCACCAATATTAATTAAATAGCCGCATGCATGTATACCTGCTCTCGGAACTTGTATCCCTTCGTCCAGATACTCTATTTCTTTCAGACTTCAAACTCCCGTTGGCTCTTTGTTCCATAGCTTCTACCCTTTTCATCTTCTCATCACGTTTCTTTCGAACTTATTAAATGGCTTCAGAATCCGGCCAAGCCCAACTATCATACGAATCTGGTGAAGGCATCGCTACGTTACGCCGTTTACTCAACGGATTGCATCGCCCTCGGGCAGGTTTGTGTTCTGAACGTTTCTTTGAAGCTCATGTGGTACAATTGTTGGGTCCTGCATGGATTTCTCACATCCCTGCTATGATAGAAAATAATATGCCTAGGAGTAACTGGTTTACCCTTAACCCTTTCTTGGCTAAGTCGGGCATCTCTTAAGCTAAGTAGTCGTCATACCATCGTGGCTTTCCCCTAATGAACGACCCATCTTGGACTCAGTAGATTGATGAACTAGAGCAAATTTTCAAGAAAAAGTGGATGAATAATGGTATTTACGAACTGCTAATGCTTTCAAAAACTACCATTGTTCCCAAGCCCGAACTGCTTGCTACTTTTTTTTTTTTCTGGAATTCGGGCACGAAGACTTTTGATTTTTGCATGGGTCCCATGTCTCTGACTATTCTAGATATGGCCCCAGTTTTCGGGCTAAGACCATCGGGCATGATTGTAGATGTCACCCAAGACTGGGTTCCCTCTTCATCTTCAATCACTGAAAGCTCTAGTTCCTCCGCCTATTTTCTTCAATTGGAATATAACTCTGCAACTTTTAAGAGTTATGGGACTTCCTTCAAGGGATTTATCCCTTTTGTCAAGGAGAATTTTGGTGCTGATTCATCTTCTGCTAACAAAGACAAGGAACATATGTATTTCCTCCTATATTAGCTCAACAAGCATGTCTTCCCAAATAAATCTAAAGGGGTGAAGGTTGAATGGATCCCCTTAGTAGAAGCCCTTCATAACTTTGATGATGTAGCCACAGGTCCATTTCTTCTTTCTCATCTTTATCATCTCCTTTTTGAAATGACTTAAGGTGAACCATTTGAAACTAATCTGAACAGACCCATATGGATGATCCAAATATGGCTCCAATGGTATTTCCCAGAATTTCGGGCTAGTAATTTAGAATTCTCAGAAGTTGTAGCTCCTGCCCGAATCCTAGTTGAAGCTACCCCCACAGATCACTCTACTTTTGCCTGTTTTTATTTCTTCAAGATTTGTAGAACCCGATCATACCTGGAGTGGGGCGCTTTAGTTTTGAGGAGATATTCCTGGTTCTCTGATCAAGCATTCCAAGATGCTCCCGGAGAAGATGCCACCTCATTTTGCAGGGAGAAATTCATTAGTTGTATTCAACAAAGAGACATAACCTAAAGAGTTCGTGGTAACCGTTATGATCGAGGATTGGAAGTGTATCTCCTTAATTTTTGTAGCAGGCAATTAGGCTTTAGGCAAGCCATTCCTATCCTCTTTTTTGACTCTGTCCATTGTGGTACTTCTTTCCGGTTACCATCCCCTTCAGAGGTGACCTTTCGAATTGCCCGACGAAGTCTTTAAGTTATGAATCAGGCTGCCCGAAAGTCTATAGTTTTGAACTTCGAATGTACTTCACTCTTCTCCACCTGGTGGGAAGCCAAATGGACCAAGAAATATGGAGGAGATTTGCGAGAAACTCACGACCGTCTCTTTTGTCAACTTTCTCTTAAGTCATACCCAAGTTTGGGTGAGCTTGAAAACTGGAAGGAAATGATCCAGCAGAAGAACCGGTTACTTTTTATAGGTATTTCTCTCCCTGTCCTGATCATGCCTTCCTTTGAGGTTAAAGTTATTTAGTCTTATTTTCCTTGATCCTGTAGCTCAAGTAGATGTTGAAACGACATCCATCGAATTAGAAGAGGATTCAGCTGATGCAGCAGTTCTTCATGGAGTTGCAGTAGAAGCTCAAAGGCGAAAAGCTGGAGTAGGCGGAGATGTTTCAGAATCATTTGGAGATTCAAATGTTGAAGAAGTACCTGAAGCAAACATCAAAGCGTCTAAGCGGAGAAAAGTAGTTGTGGTCGAGACCTCAGAATCCGAACCTGTATCACCACACAAACCTAAATGGCCAACTCCCACCAGAAGGAGTAAGAGAGCTAGGACTGTTCAAGCTTCTAAGTCTTCAGCTTCCTCAGCTCTAGTTTCTAAGGCAGGCATAACAAAGTAGAAGTCTTCAAGTAAGTTTTTTAGTTTTTTTTTTTTTTCAATTAGATTGCCCCCTTGCTTATCTGATTATCTCCATACTTCTCTCTTTGAAATCAGGGCCTCATATTTATGAAAAACCAACTATCACACCTAGGGCGGATCCACTGGGAACTGAAATGCACCAAAGAGCTGAAGATCTACAAAAGGCCATCCTCAAGGAGAATGAGGTATTTGCTTGATCAAGCTATAAGTGAATAAAAGATTCTTCTGCTTGAGATCTCTGAAACAAATGATCGAACTTCTTTCTTCCTTTTTTTTATCCAGGTTGGTGTATCTGCCACATTGCCTAGCCAAGGTTCCCCTCCAAAGTCTTCTATTTCTCCTTCTGCTCTGGATGTAACTCCATCTCTCAATTTGATCCAGCAACAGGAGTTATGTTGCATTTTTATAAATGAAGACAGCAATTTGGTGAGCAGTTATTTGAACATTGAATTTCCATACACTATGCCCGTACTAAATTTCCATTTACAATTCCTCCAGCCATCTTCAATACATGAAGCACGACAACCACCAATGGTAACATTTGAAGAACCCGTAGCCCCTGAAATCCCTGTGACCCCAAGGGTAGCTATTTTGCAAGTGTCACCTTGCCTGATAGGTACCACCGATGAACCTCCTTCTTCTCCCCTTACTCAGGTATGGATATATTTTCTTTCTGTTCTCTTCTCATACCTGTTTATTAATAATTGCCATAATTCCTGGATGCTCTTAGGTCATGGGTGAAGGTTCGGGCCCAACTTTTTCTTCCCCTGTTGGTGATAGTGATTCTCCCCCTCAAACAGGAGCTGATACTCTTTCTTTTAAAACCCTAGGGCCCATTCAGGCATATTGCTTCTTCCCAGAGTTCCTTTCTGCTTTAAACTGTTTAACTATTTTTCTTGCCTTAATCTAGTCTTCTTTGGTTCTCGCAGCAGGCCATAGGAGAAGCTTCGGGCAAGTCTCCCCCACGTGTGGTGTATAAAACGGAGTTCCCCCGGCCTTCTTTAACTTCTGGAGATACAGGGATTTCCCTTCCTGGAATTGAGAGGACTGAGACTGAAGTCGCCTCATCAGCGGTTACTACTCCCTTAGAAGATACTGGAGTACGAACCCCTCCCCCTTTATTTTCAACAACTACTAATTTGCTCGAACTTTTTGAAGAATTCGGGCAACTTGAAACAAGGCTGAAATCTTCAAAGCGTTCTTCTGAACCTTCTGGCTTTCAAGAACAACGTCGAGCTTTCCAAGATTGGGTGAAGAAAGACTTCTCAGCTTCATTCAACCTTAAGGCTCTTCATGTTATAGAAAAGGTTACGATAGAGCTTTCCAAGGCTGGCCGGTTATCCAACACTCAACATGATTCATTTTTCTCTTTCTTTGAGAACTTGAGGGCTCTCAGGGATCAACATCAGAGAGCTGAAAGACAAGCCAGTAGTGTAAAATGCTTCAAGGAGAAGGAATCAAGTACTTCTGCACAGGTCGAGCGGTTAATGGATGAGGGCTTGCTGACAAAAGAAAGGATTGGCGTGGTAACTTCTGAAATCCAGAAGTTGGAAGAACAACTCAGCGTTCTCAAGGCTGAGCAAGCAACCCTTCTTGGCACCCTTAAACATCAGATTGAAGAAGTGAATAAGTCAAATGTAGAGCTCGAACATACTAAATCTCAACTTGCTAATAGCAACACTGTTCTAGCCAAACCTGGTAGAATTTTTACAATCATGCAGACTTATCATTCCTGAATAATTACTCTGAGTAAAGATGTAACCTTGTTAGACTAGAATGAACATGTGTTTTGCATCTGCTTGTCTTGCTCAAGGACATGTCCCATGTTATATATTCGGGCAACTCCCTGCCCCCCCCTTATTTTCTTTTTTGTTTCTTTTCTACTTCCCTTACCAATACCAATTTCAAGACCTAATCTTGATCAACTAGTCCTCTTTCTGATATTATTGACATGGAAGTGTTAGGGGAACATAGGATCTATGTCCCTCTTCTTTCTTAACAAATGATGATCTTAGCTTTTCTACCCAACCCAGGTTGATCATATTGATAGGGGCTTCCGGGAATGGGTTTGTATCAACCAGCATACCAGTTTGGGGCTTGTTAAGCAACAGCTTGCCCTTCACTATAAGGTCTTGTATCCAATCTCTGAACTGGACACAATTGGTTATAGAATGGTCGATGGTATAATGCAACTTGCAATACTTCTTCCCTCTTAGTTCTTCTAGCTTAGGCATCTTCTTAGTACTGTCGGGCAAAATTATTCTTGCCCGCACCAACTCTTCGTAGATCTCCGGAGCTTTTGCCAAGTCAAAGGAATAACTCTAGTATTTGGGCAGTTTCATAGGGACAAACCCTCTATCATTCATCATGATTTTCTGATCTTTGATAGGTTGGACCAAACCTTTCACCATTAATGGTTCGAAATGTGTAGTCATTTCAGCAGCACAAACATTAATCTCCTCTCTATCATGACTATCTTCATGTTCTGGCCCTGCTTTTTCCTCTTCCACACGATGAATTGCAGCTTTGTTTTTGTAAAAGGGAGGAGTCTTGGAATTGTGCTTCACCTGTCATTCTTCTAACAGCAACCTTTCATACTGTGTGCCAGCGATTACCAACTCCTGTAACTCATTAAATTGTGTATCATAGAACCTTTTTCTCAAAGGTAATCTTAAAGCCCTCTGAGCAATTGATATAAGCTGAGCTGGGTTGACAGGGAATTGGCATCTCATTCTTGTTTTTCTAAACCTCATCATGAAATCTTCTGTGATCTCATGGTCGTCTTGCTTGACTTCAACTAGGTCATTGATAGTCATTTCTGGTTCTATTCTGTAAAACTATTCATGGAAGGCTATCTCTATCTACCCCCAATTGGCAATAAAGTTAGGGGGTAATAGAGAGTACCATTGTGATGCTAGCCCCGCCAATGAATTTCCAAACAACCTCAATTTCTAGTTCGGGTTGTCTTCATATGCCACACAATAATTGGAGAATTTGAAAATATGATCTCTAGAGGACACACTTCCATTTTCTCCAGTGAATATTGGGAATGTAGGCATTTTGAAGTTAATAGGAAATGGGTTCTGCTCATCAATATATTCAGGATAAGGTTTTTTATAGGTAACCCTGATTATAGGATGAGCTTGTGGTTGAGCATTATGAGCCACTGTCCTTCTCAACTCAGCCAACTCCCCCCTCAGTTGTTGAGTAGCTATATTATTATTATGGAAGATAAGAGCAGGTTCATTCATTGGGCTTTGGTCATTTCCCGTTCCTGCTCCCTTTTTTTACTCGGGCTTTCTCCAGTTAGCTCCTCCTCCCTTATTAGCCAAAAGAGGTAGCCTATAAGGAAGAGGCTTATCTGAGGTGACAAAGCCTTCTTTTCCGCTGAGTTCTCCGGTTATTATGGGCATCCCATACCTCGTCATTTCTTGTTCATTCTGCTTCCTATTATTAAATGATAATAATGAAAAGCTGGGGAATTCTTTTTGTAGAACCGGTTCAATCATGGGTTGGCTTCCTTCAGGTACTTCTTTTTCCTTTCCCTTATCTTGTTTTTCTTCCAATAACGGAAATAGGGGAATAACTGGTTCACTTCTGATGGTAACCTGGCTCATCCCACTTCCTTGAACACCTTTTGGAGTAGAAAACTCCAGATCTAGTCTTCTCTGTAGATTCCCTGTTAAGGTACACAGTCTACTTACTTCCCCCTTAGTTTCCAAAGAGATTTTTTCCATGCTTTTCAACACTTGTATCATAGTAGCCTGCAATTCTTCATTAGTTCCTTTTCCTTCAGCTCTTCCAGATGAAGTTAGGTTTTCCAAAACCACATGTCCTGATGGAGAAGAACAATTTCCTGATTGCTCTGTCATTTGTAGCAAAGGTTGAGATGAATTGTCCTTTGTACTCTTTCTGCAAGGTTTATGGCTTTTCTTCTTTGACATGCGAGATTAACGCAACTGCGTCCCACCGGGTGTGCCAAAACTATGTTCGTCTAGAGGAATATCCAGTGAGGAGGTTCCCTGGCCAACAAGCACACAGCTCATCGAGAGGTTAGCGCTAGTTGATATCGTCTGTCGGGCTTCTGCTTATTGGTGGGCTGTAAGAGAATGAGAAAGTTAATTCTGAAAGGTGCCTTTGTGTGGCCTTAGGTGTAGGCCTTGAGGCTCACAATCAAAATTAACTTTAAGAATCCAGGCGTGCCACTGTCATCTTTAGCATGACAGATGTAAAACCGATGTTAAGTTTTATGGTGTATATATATATATGCCTGAGCGACCCAGTTAGTTATGAAAGGTGTCTTTGTGGGGCCTTAGGTGTAGGCTTTGAGGCTTCCCATCAAAACTAACCGAATACTTGAATACATCTTGGTTGTTTCATTATTGCATACGTATCATTCCTGTTATACATTAATTACCCGAGCTCGCAGAGCAGAATGAAGTCAAATAGGTGCATTTGTCGGGCCTTAGGTATAGGCCTTGAGGCTTCCTATCAGAGTTAATTCTATACTTAAGCGTTCTGTGGGAATTAAGATATAACAAAAGTAAAACTAGAGAATAAGCCAATTACTTGGGCCCCAAGTAACTTCGAAATTCTGGTGACTAAAGATTGTCGTGGATGGGTTAAGTCCACATAAAGTTCTTTTTATACCTTGAGACCAAGGACTTTTAATTGGTCAATCTTGTCTGCCCGAATGGTTAGAACTTCAAAGTCTTTCAATCATAAAATGGCTAGCAATAACTTGGATGCAGATGGAAACATACATCATAGTACTAGATCTATGAATGAAAGACAACAACAAAGGAGGTCGGGCAAGGTTTCACCTTGTCAGGTAAGGCTGATCGTCTTGCAACTTCCTCTCTTTGTGATTTACAGAGTATTCGAATGCTAGAAGGGGAGATTGGACAATGAATCTATATGAGGTGATCGATACTACAACAAGATTTAAACAAGGTACCAAAGCTTTTACAAAGGATTTCTGGTGAAGGTTGATCCTGAAATGGATGAAGACTAGGGGCTGACTACAGCTTCATGAAGGTAAATCTGGTTTAAGCAAAATTTGTGCTTGCATTTGTTTGTTTGATTGAGTGTCCTTGTCTTTGATTTTTCTTCCTCCTTTTATAGACGATTTAGCTTGGCTGTCTGCAGTGTTGATTTTGCCCGAATGCATCTGAAGGGCAATGACTCATCAACTTTTTACTTGTACTGCCATTGTAAAGTATTTTTGGGCTGATTAGCTGGCTGGTCTACACCACTTGACCCCTAGGTAGGTGAGCAGGTAGTTTAAATGAGCTGCACCTGGTCGAAAAACAAGCCCCTTCTTCCGTCTGGACTTCGGCTGGGCCTTGGACTTTTCCTTCTTTTGAACCTCCTTTTGGGCTAACCTCTTCTTAACCTAAAGTTCAAGTTTTATCCCAAACAATGCCCCCTTCAATTAATATTCAGGCTGGAATTCCAGGCGCCAATATTAATTGAATAGCCGCATGCCTGTATACCTGCTCTCGGAACTTGTATCCCTTCGTCCAGATACTCTATTTCTTTCAGACTTCAAACTCCCGTTGGCTCTTTGTTCCATAGCTTTTACCCTTGTCATCTTCTCATCACGTTTCTTTCGAACTTATTAAATGGCTTCAGGATCCGGCCAAGCCCAGCTATCATACGAATCTGGTGAAGGCATTGCTACCTTACGCCGTTTACTCAACTGATTGCATCGCCCTCGGGCAGGTTTGTGTTCTGAACTTTTCTTTGAAGCTCATGGGGTACAATTGTTGGGTCCTGCATGGATTTCTCACATCCCTGCTGTGATAGAAAATAATATGCCCAGGAGTAACTGGTTTACCCCTAACCCTTTCTTGGCTAAGTCAAGCATCTCTTCAGCTAAGTGGTCGTCATACTAGGGGGCCCGAGCACTCCCAGGATGGGTGACCCACTGGGAATTTACTCGTGAGTTCCCAGAAACAAAACTGTGAGGGTGTGGTCAGGGCCCAAAGCGGACAATATCGTGCTACGGTGGTGAAGCGGGTCCGGGAAGTGATCCGCCTCGGGCCGGGATGTGACAATTGAGGTCAATTTGATGTTTGTAGTTGTGAGTGTAAAAGACATTTGTTGTTTGTCTTCCATGTATGTGCGATAAACTAGTCTCCATAATTTAAGAATACTTATCAATGTTGACATTGCCCAATACATCCATTTGTATAAAAAATTTAATTGCCTTGATTTGTTGCTTGTTTCTGGTAGCTATAATTATAATTGAATATACATTTACATTGTCGAGGAATATTTAATATATGTGAAATGTCTGAGAGCGTTTCTTGTACTCTATGACCAGAGATTGGAAACTTTAAAGTTAATTGCTACTATTTGGGAATTTAAGTGTTTTTAATATGTTTCAAGGTTAAGGAAAGTTGATTTGTTGTTTTTAATATGTTTCAAGGTGAGAGAAAGATGATTGAGGGATCATGGCAACAATAAGAATAGGATATCCTGTTTTGGAGCCAAGCACTGGTAATTTCTTGTCATCTTTACTTGCTACTACTCTATAATTAGTCTGGTAGTGTTTTCATGAAATCCATTTTTATTTATTGTGTTTTGGTTGATCTTATTTCATTTTTATGACATATGTAATCTCTATAAAGCTAACTCCAAATCTTAGTACCGTTCATTTTGGTACTCTCTTATTCTCTAAAGCATTGTTAGTTGATTAGTATAGAATAAAAACAGAATTATGAAGATTTTGCAGGTCAATCAGTTCCTAATTAACATAAGGCTGAGTTAAGAGCATTATCTACTAATGATGGAAGTTGGCTATATCTAGCTAAATTTTGGAATGACTATCTAATCCATTATGGTTTATAGCCCCTTTCTCTTGTAGTGCTAGTCATCATGTGGGAATTGAGGATTTTGGTCTTATTGCTTTTTAGGAATGGCTTGTTTCGGATTGGGTTTTATTTAAATTTTGACATATCTTTGTTATTTACCTTACTTTCGTTGGCAGAAAATTGAACTATACCGAACTAGAATTTGTGCACTTTTGAATATAGATTAATTGAGTGAGTTTGTTATTTGTTAGACATGGGATAGTGCTCAATTTTTAATTTTTTTTTTCTCTTGTATCTCCATAGGTTTCTGAGAAATTTTTGTTGGATAAGTTATTATCGCCCTCCAACCAACAATAGCAGCAACGCGAGAGTCTTTCATGACCCAATTTGGTTTCATGTAGTCTTATTGTATGACAGTGGGAGACTTAGGTTGTTTTAGGGCTTTTTTCATCAGTTTAATGTTTCTAAACCACATATGTTCTCTCGTACATGGTCAATTTATAAAACATGTTAGTAATGTTATTGCATTTATTGATTTATAAATTGTCATTACGATGTAATTCATATTATTCATCTTCCTGGTTCATTAAATAAAGTATTAATTATAGATTAAAAAATTAAATGAGAAAAAGCAAAATCGAAGGTAAAATTGAAATTCAATACATATGTGACGAAAGCATTAGTCATTACATATTCTAATAATAAATGACGCTCAAAGCGTCACATATTTGTTCAACTATGGAGTTCGAGCTGCGAATATGTGAGGGAAAGAAGTGTCACATATAGATATAATAGGTGACAAATGTTAAAATTCATCACATTGACTATAGGTGACTGTGTATATGTAATGAATTTTGTGACGCAGGAAATTCATCACATATAGGTATAGTGTATATGTGAAAAACCCATTCATCGCAGAATCCATGTTTTCTTGTAGTGAACATTAGTGAAAGCTTTAAGGCCTCGTTTGGTAGCCCGTATAAGAGATCGGATAGGATAGTTAATACGGTTCCGGGTGTTTGGTGCAATTCTGTACTAAATAGTACCCGTATTACTTATACTGGGCCCACACATTTATCCGGTGTATGCCCGTTTATTTATCCTTCCAAAAACCTTCGTATAATTAGTCGGTTCCATCCAGTCTTGCTCCATCGCTCACTCTCTCAGATCGTTCTACTAGGTCGCTGCCGTTGCCATCGCCAATCCCGGATTTTTCTTCCTTATTTTCTTCTCCTTCGTCTTCTCTCTCTCCTAAGACCCATTTCCAAAGCCATGGCTGAAAAAAGAACTAATTCTCAACAGGGTCTCTCTCAAAGAATCCCAAGTCGACTTGGTTAGAAAGAAAATCAAGATGTTGTATCTTCCTGTTCCTCTTTCACTCCACTGCCTTTGCCCTCCTCTTCAGTTCCTCGTCGTGGTACCCGCACAAGTTCGCATGTCGCCAGTCCTGGGAATTTTTTGGTTGTAGAACTTTTGTTCTGCGATTTGTAATTTGGGGATTTTTTGTCAAAGTAATTTGGGAAATTTACATTAGCATAGTTTTTGTTAACCATTTGTTGTCATAATGCTTTGTTAAAGGGTTGAAGGAAAGATTTCATAATGCTTTGGCAGAAGAAACCCAGGTGAAATAGGCTCCGGTAACAGAGGTTCTGGAGCGGGTTCTGGGCATGGTGGAGTCGAGAAAGGACCGGAGCTCGGTGTCGTTGGTGTGCAAGGGCATGGTGGAAGAACAGCCGAGTACCCGCTGCTGGAGGAGCTCCGGCTGAAGAGGATGAGAGCCTGGAGATGTTGGGTGTTTGTTCTGGTGGGTTCAAAGCTCTTTCGCTTGTCAGCTGTGATGGGTTCAGTACTGATGGAAATTGTTTTTCATAAAAATAATAACAATACGATTTATCCGGTATAATACCAAACACAGTATTAAATAGTCAGTCTTTAGTCCGATATTACACCAAACGCCCGACTGATTTAGTCAATACTATCCGGTGACTATTTATCTTATCCGACTGAAATAGTCAGTACAGTACGAGCTGCCAAACGAGGCCTAAGAGGATTTCTGGGGCTTACAGGGTATTATAGGAAATTTATTCCTGATGTTGGAAAAATCATTGGCCATTTGATAGTTCTTAGTAGCCACAACAACATTCAATATACTCAAGCAAGCTATGACTTCTCCTCAGGTATTGGCATTACCAGACTTTACTCAGCCCTTTATGAAAGTGATGCTTCAGGTTTTGGTATTGGAGTTGTATTACAGCAAAATGGAAGGCTTATTGCCTTTACCAACAAGACTTTGGGTGTTAGAAATCAATCTCTATCTGCTTATGAAAGAGAATGAGGGCTATCATTCATTCAATTAAGAAATGGCAATCATATTTAGTGGAAAGGCATTTTATTATCAAAACAAATCATCATAGTCTGAAGTTTTTCTTGCAAAATATAGCCAATAATCCTTTTCAATAGAAATGGGTCTCTAAATTGCTTGGTTTCAACTATGAGATATAGTATAAACAAGGGTGTGATAATCAAGTGGCTAATGCCTTTTCTAGAATCGCTAGGGATGCACAAATGGTTCCACCAGATTCTCAACTTTCTCACATGGAATTCCTAGCTATTTCTTATCCATATCTCAGTTGGATGGATGATTTAATAAGACATAGTGAACAAGATTCTTGGATTTTGGCAAAAATACAGGAAGTACAGAACATCACAGATTTATTTGCACTCAAATCTTTTGAAATACTAGGTTGACAATGGGTTCCTAAAGTACAAGTACATAATTGTACTAAGTCCCACTAGCTCTTGGAGACAAACTGTATTTGAAGAATATCAGAATAGTCCTTTTGCTGGTCATGCTAGGTTCTTAAAAACATATAAAAGGCTTTCCAGATCCTTTTACTAGATTGGTATGAAGAAAGAGATCAGAGACTGCCAAACTTGTGAGCAACAGAAGTATGAAACTTTGGCTCCAGCTGGATTAATTCACCCTCTGCCAATTCCTTCTAGAATGTTGTCTAATATTTCAATGGACTTCATAATAGGACTGCCACCTTGTAGAGGTAAAACTGTTATTTGGCTTGTAATTTATAGGCTTTCTAAATATAGGCATTTTGTATTATTGTCACACCGATTCACTTCTGCATCAGTTACCAATCTCTTTGTTGAACATATTTTTAAGCTTCATGGGATGCATCTTTATATTCAGTGATACAGATCCTGTGTTTATGAGTGCTTTTTGGAAAGAATTTTTTGCACTTGATTTAAGGATCATCCTTGTGTTTCAGTTGAGGTTACC